>NW_021703776.1:23645428-23776685 GCF_005190385.1 Monodon monoceros | reverse complement strand
TTTTTTTGCAGTACGCGGGCCTCTCACTGTTGTGGCCTCTCCCGTTGCGGAGCACAGGCTCCGGATGCGCAGGCCCAGCGGCCATGGCTCACAGGGCCAGCCGCTCCGCGGCACGTGGGATCCTCCCGGACCGGGGAACGAACCCGCATCCCCTGCATCGGCAGGCGGACTCCCAACCACTGCGCCACCAGGGAAGCCCCCAGCCCACTTTTAAAACTGCAACTTGTCCTCACCAAAAGGCCACATAAATATATGCAATGTCCCTGATTTATTTTCCTCCCTAACAATTATAAACCTCTAATTATTAGATGCTTGTGTATCTTGTTTATTTTATATATTTTCTTACCCCCTCTAAAATGTAAGCTCCATGAAAGCAGTGGATTTTGTCCCTTTTTATTCACTGCTATATCCCCAGTATCTAGAATATGTTTGCCCTTGTTGAATAAATGAATAAGTTAACAATAAATAAATATAAAATATATATATTCTTTATACTTTTAATAATATTTACTTTTAAACACAATTTATGCCTCCTGTTTGACTACAGTTTCTACTATTTATTATTTTAATTTCACTAGAAAGTTTTATGTCTATTTTCTATTATCTATAGGTCACAGTGAGATGGAAGAAATAATTTTATTCATGTGGTTTACTTAATATCATGTTAGAATACATTTTTAATGAGTATCACTATCTCATATTGATTCATGGTATTGCTGCCTTTATTTTTGAAAGTCTAATTTACTTATACTTAATTTCTTCTAATTAAAAGGCATTTTACTAAAATGGTTTTATGCAGAAGCAAAATAAATAATTTAATCAGATACTGTATCATGATTTTCCACTAATCTGAATGTCACCAAATTACTTAAGTAAAATTGGCCATACATGAATTTGGATATTTTTAATATGATTTGACAAGATTAATATGTCTGTTAGTGTCCTTAGCAGAATGGAGACTGACCAGCTTTCTTTTCTTCCTCGTAATGAACATATGGGGTTCATCTTTTTGCCTACAACCTGCTATATATCAACAGACCATCATGGCAGGGCCAAAGGAGTCCAGTATATTTCATTAGTACAAATCCTGCTCTTTACTCCATTCCACAAAAGGCAAGTACACAGAGCAATAGGGTTTCTAGGTTTTGTTGAAACATAATTTAGTTGAGTAATAGCTTGTTTGAATTCATGTTTACAGCAAATGACACAAAGAACTGGCAGCACAGGACATCTATATCCCCACTTCCATATACTGTCCTTGAAGAATAATAAATAATAATGTAGTGTTTCAAAGACTATGAAGGCTCCAAACCATTTGATTTGGTCTAATGTGTTATTTAATGTGTATTTTCAGTTTTTAGCTCTGGATTCTTTTGACAGCTGCAGCCAGTGCCACTCTCCTGCCACATCTGCTTAGCTGATGTTGCCATCAACATTCCACTGGAGTCAGTGAAACCTCAAGATGGACTTTTCTGGGGTTCCACTTGACTGTTACCATACATTCATCAATAGATGAATGATTAATGATTGGATTCCCAAATGGCTTTAAATATGTGTTTTAAATAAATTTGACTCATGTGTTTGTTGGCCATCTGTATGCCTTCTTTGGAGAAATGTCTGCCCATTTTTTGATTGGGTTTCTTTTTCTGATATTGAGCTGCATGAGCTGTTTGCATATTTTGGAGATTAATCCTTTGTCAGTTGCTTCATTTGCAAATACTTTCTCCCTTTCTGAGGGTTGTCTTTTCATCTTGTTTATGGTTTCCTTTGTTGTACAAAAGCTTACTAACTATTAGAGAAATACAAATCAAAACTACAGTGAGATATCACCTCACACTGGTCAGAACTGCCATCATCACAAAATCTACAAACAATAAATGCTAGAGAGGGTGTGGAGAAAAGGGAACCCTCTTGCACTGTTGGTGGGAATGTAAATTGATACAGCCACTATGGAGAAAAGTATGGGGGGTTCCTTAAAATCTAAAAATAGAACTACCACGTGACCCAGCAATCCCACTACTGGGCATATACCCAGAGAAAACCATAATTCAAAAAGATACATGCACCCCAATGTTCATTGCAGTGCTATTTAAAATAGCCAGGACATGGAAACAACCTAAATGTCGATCAACAGAGGAATGGATAAAGAAGATGTGGTACATATATACAATGAAATATTACTCAGCCATAAAAAGGAAAGAAATTGGATCATTTGTAGAGATGTGGATGGACCTAGAGACTGTCATACAGAGTGAAGTAAGTCAGAAAGAGAAAAATGAATATTGTATATTAATGCATATGTGTGGAATCTGAAAAAATTGGTATAGATGATCTTATTTATAAAGCAGAAATAGAGACACAGATGTAGAGAACAAACATATGGATACCAAGGGGGAAAGGGAGGGTGGGATAAATTGGGAGATTGGGATTGACATATATACACTATTGATACTACGAATAAAACAGAAAACTAATGAGAACCTGCTGTATAGCACAGGGAACTCTACTCAGTGTTCTCTGGTGACCTAAATGGGAAGGAAATCCAAAAAAGGGAGAATATATGTATACATACAGCTGACTCACTTTGCTGTACAACAGCAACTAACATAACATTGTAAAGCAACTATCCTCCAATAAAAATCAAACAAATAAATAAATAAATTTGTCTCTTACCTTTGGCCCTAGTACCTCACAAGCATACAGCTGTTTAATTAACATACATCAAAAGAGTACTGAATCTCTATAGGTCCACATGAAGTGTACTACTTAAGTTTGATATAGCCTACCTCCTTGCTTAACACTAAAACATGTAACATATGCAAATCCCTACACTAGCCAAAATCATGTAGTTACAGACAGGCCCACAAATGTTAACATTTGTAATGCAAGAAGTAACTCTGTAGGATTTATGTCTACTTGGCAAACTCTAAATAGAAATTCATATATTTCTCCTCTATTTAATTCCTTATATTGGAGAAAAATTATGAAATTCAAGTTGCAGCATTGTACTCTTTCTCTAAGTGTGATCCATGAGCCAATTGCAAAAATTACCCAGGGTACATCATAAAATTTTAGACCTGTGGAACCCACTCAATATTTACTGAATCCCTAGGGTTAGAGTCTAAGAATCAACATTTTTACCTGTGCCAGGTAAAATTTTATTTTAAAGTGTACAGCAGTTTGAGAAACTTGAGTTAGAAATGCTTGCTAGAGACGCTATATCAGTTTTGTTCAACCAGGTATATACAATTACAATTGTAACTTTTGTTTCTGCGATCATTTCAAGGTACAACAAAATGTCCTCAAAACAAATTGCTATTTTTTTTTTTTTTTTGCAGTACATGGGCCTCTCACTGTTGTGGCGTATCCTGCTGTGGAGCACAGGCTCCGGACGCGCAGGCTCAGCGGCCATGGCTCACAGGCCCAGCAACTCCGTGGCATGTGGGATCTTCCCAGACCAGGGCACGACCCTGCGTCGCCTGCATTGGCAGGCGGACTCTCAACCACTGCACCACCAGGGAAGCCCTGCTCTCTATTTCAATGAGAAACTATCCAAATATTTTCAAGATTCAAGAGAACATTTCACCAACAAAGGAAGGTTATCTCATGGCTGATACAATGTGGCAAATACTATTCTTGATATTTTTTCATAGTCTTCCTTAAGTGTTTTCAGTGACCACAACTGGTCATTCACGCTGATTACTGCCACAAAATTCACAGTTTGTTTTGCTTAAGTTCATGTGTGCACATCATTTGAAAACATAGGCATGTTCATGCATACATGTGTTTATATCTTTGTATACCTATACATGTACATGGATAAGAAAACACACATATGTACAGATATGCGTGTACATACACATGTGCACACACATACATACATATGCCTGTACAAATGCATGTATACACATAAATGAAAACATGCACAAAGCAAAGACATATGTACATGCCCCTGTATACACTTTTTTGACTCCCATATTTTGTACAGGAAATTCTTGAGACTATTATGGAAACCAGTGTTTACTTATCATTCAATTTTCTTTCTATGGTAATTCATAATTCTTCCCTCAAAGGTAGAAGACTTTATAGTGCTAGAAATGTTTGTTTATACCTTCCTCACTCTGTTTAGCTCAGATTTCTAATGACTTTATAGGCTATATTCTACTATGAACATGATAATAACTAATACTCTACCAAATGTATGAATACAGGGAACAAGAAAATAAGGGGCAGAAGAGAATGAGGAAGTGAGTCAGTGAATTGGAGGAATAAATAGAAAGGGAAATCACGATAATGAATATCAAAATGTAAAGGCTTAATACCAAAAGCAACAAATTTACAGTGGGAGAAAGTTCACAAAGTATTCCACAAAGTGAAAACTTGGAGAGTATGGGATTTAACAACTGCACATAACCCTGATTTTTCTTGGAAATACTTTTCTTTACTTTGGAGAGTGATTGTTTTAACCTGTCATTTTTACAAATAACCTCTTCAAAAAAGATCTTGTCAAATCTCCTCCTTTAAGAAAAGCTCATTAATTAATTAAAATAAGAACACTCTTTATGAGTATATTGTATTATGTGAATTTATTTTTCTTCCCTCTGATTTCTCTCATCCTAGGGTAAAAGTAAACAAAGAAATGTCTTCCTAGAGGGCAGACAGCAGGAGCAAGAAGAACTACAATCCTGCAGCCTATGGAACAAAAAGCACATTCACAGAAAGATACACAAGATGAAAAGGCAGAGGGCTATGTACCAGATGAAGGAACAAGATAAAACCCCAGAAAAACAACCAAATGAAGTGGAGATAGGCAACCTTCCAGAAAAAGAATGCAGAATAATGATAGTGTAGATGATCCAGGACCTCAGAAAAAGAATGGAGGCAAAGATCAAGAAGACACAAGAAATGTTTAAAAAACACCTAGAAGAATTAAAGAACAAACAGAGATGAACAATTCAATAACTGAAATGAAAACTACACCAGAAGGAATCAATAGCAGAATAACTGAGGCAGAAGAACAGATAAGTGACCTGGAAGACAGAATGGTGGAATTCGCTGTTGCGGAACAGAACAAAGAAAAAAGAATGAAAAGAAATGAAGACAGCCTAAGAGACTTCTGGGACAACATTAAACACAACAACATTCACATTATAGGGGTCCCTGAAGGAGAAAAGAGAGAGAAAGGAGCAGAGAAAATATTTGAAGAGATTACAGTCGAAAACTTCCCTAACAAGGGAAAGGAAATAGCCATCCAAGTTCAGGAAGCACAGAGAGCCCCAGACAGGAAAAACCCAATAAGAAACACACCAAAACACAGAGTAATCATATTGGCAAAAATTAAAGACAAAGAAAAATTATTGAAAGCAGCAAAGGAAAAAGGACAATAACATACAAGGCAACTCCCGTAAGATTAACAGCTGATTTTTCAGCATAAACTCTACAAGCCAGAAGGGAGTGGCATGACATATTTAAAGTGATGAAAGGGAAGAACCTACAACCAAGATAACTCTACCCAGCAAGGATCTCATTCAGATTCGATGGAGAAATCAAAAGTTTTACAGACAAGCAAAAGCTAAGAGAATTCAGCACCACCAAACCAGTTCTACAACAAATGCTAAAGGAACTTCTCTAAGTGGGAAACACAAGAGAAGAAAAGGACCTACAAAAACAAACCCAAAACAATGAAGAAAATGGTCATAGGAACATACATATCGATAATTACCTAAAACGTGAATGGATTAAATGCTCTAAATAAAAGACACAGGCTCGCTGAATGGACAGAAAAACAAGACCCATATATATGCTGTCTACAAGAGACCCACTTCAGACCTACGGACACATACAGACTGAAAGTGAGGGGGTGGAAAAAGATATTCCATGCAAATGGAAATCAAAAGAAAGCTGGAGTAGCAATTCTCATATCAGACAAAATAGACTTTAAAACAAAGAATGTTACAAAAGACAAGCAAGGACACTACATAATGATCAAGGTAACAATCCAAGAAGATATAACAATTATAAATATATATGCACCCAACACAGGAGCACCTCAATACATAAGGCAACTGCAAACAGCTATAAAAGAGGAAATCGACAGTAACACAATAATAGTGGGGGACTTTAACACCTCACTTACACCAATGCACAGATCATCCAAACAGAAAATTAATAAGGAAACAGAAGCTTTAAATGACACAATAGACCAGATAGATTTAAATGATATTTACAGGGCATTCCATCCAAAAACAGGAGATTACACATTCTTCTCAAGTGTGCACGGAACATTCTCCAGGATAGATCACATCTAGGGTCACAAATCACTCCTCAGTAAATTTAAGAAAAATGAAATAATATCAAGCATCTTTTCTGACCACAACGCTATGAGATTAGAAATCAATTACAGGGAAAAAAATGCAAAAAACACAAACACATAGATGCTAAACAATATGTTACTAAATAACCAAGAGATCACTGAAGAAATCAAAGAGGAAATCAAAAAATACCTAGAGACAAATGACAATGAAAACACGACGATCCAAAACCTATGGGATGCAGCAAAAGCAGTTTTAAGAGCGAAGTTTATAGCTATACAAGCCTACCTCAAGAAACAAGAAAAATCTCAAATAAACAATCTAACCTTACAACTAAAGGAACTAGAGAAAGAAGAAAAAACAAAACCCAAAGTTAGTAGAAGAAAAGAAATCAGAAAGATCAGTGCAGAAATAAATGAAAACAAAACGAAAACAATAGCAAAGATCAAAAAAATTAAAAGCTGGTTCTTTGAGAAGATAAACAAAATTGATAAACCATTAGCTAGACTCATCAAGAAAAAGAGGGAGAGGACTCAAATCAATAAAATTAGAAATGAAAAAGGAGAAGTTACAACAGACCCCGCAGAAATAAAAAGCAGCCTAAGAGACTACTACAAACAACTCTATGGCAATAAAATGGACCACCTCAAAGAAATAGACAAATTCTTAGAAAGGCATAGCCTTCGAAGACTGAACCAGCAAGAAATAGAAAATATGAATAGACCAATCACAAGTAATGAAATTTAAAGTGTGATTAAAAATCTTCCAACAAACAAAAGTCCAGGACCAGATGGCTTCACAGGTGAAATCTATCAAACATTTAGAGAAGAGCTAACACCCATCCTTCTCAAACTCTTCCAAAAAATTGCAGAGGAAGGAACACTCCCAAACTCATTCTATGAGGCCACCATCACCCTGATACTAAAACCAGGCAAAGATGCTACAAAAAAAAAAAATTACAGACCAATATCACTGATGAATATAGATGCAAAAATCCTCAACAAAATACTAGCAAACAGAATCCAACAACACATTAAAAGGATCATACACCATGATCAAGTGGGATTTATCTCAGGGATGCAAGGATTCTTCAATATACGCAAATCAATCAACGTGATACACCATATTAACAAACTGAAGAAAAACAATATGATCATCTCAATAGATGCAGAAAAAGCTTTTGACAAAATTTAGCACCCATTTATGATAAAAAGTCTCCAGAAAGTGGGCAGAGAGGGAACTTACCTCAACATAATAAAGGTCATATATGACAAACCCACAGCAAACATCATTCTCAATGGTGAAAAACTGGAACTATTTACTCTAAGATCAGGAACAAGACAAGGATGTCCACTATCACCACTATTATTCAACATAGTTTTGGAAGTCCTAGCCACAGCAATCAGAGAAGAAAAAGAAATAAAAGGAATACAAACTGGAAGAAGTAGTAAAACTGTCACTGTTTGCAGATGACATGATACTATACATACAGAATCTTAAAAATGCCACCAGAAAACTACTAGAGCTAATTAATGAATTTGGTAATGTTGCAGGATACAAAACTAATGCACAGAAATCTCTTGCATTCCTATACACTAATGATGAACTATCTGAAAGAGAAATTAAGGAAACTCTCCCATTTATCACTGCAACAAAAAGAATACAAGACCTAGGAATAAACCTACCTAGGGAGACAAAAGACCTGTATGCAGAAAACTATAAGATGCTGATGAAAGAAATTAAAGATGATGCAAACAGATGGAGAGATATACCGTGTTCTTGGATTGCAGGAATTAATATTGTGAAAATGACTATACTACCCAAAGTAATCTACAGATTCAATGAAATCAAATTACCAGTGGCATTTTTTTTACAGAACTAGAACAAAAAATCTTAAAATTTGTATGGATACACAAAAGACCCCAAATAGCCAAGGCAGTCTTGAGGGAAAAAAAAGGAGCTGGAGGAATCAGACTCCCTGACTTCAGAATATACTACAAAGCTACAGTAATCAAGACAATATGGTACTGGCTCAAAAACAGAAATATAGATCAGTGGAACAGGATAGCAAGCCCAGAGATAAACCCAAGCACATATGGTCAACTAATATATGACAAAGGAGGGAAGGTTATATAATGGAGAAAAGACAGTCTCTTCAATAAGTGGTGCTGGGAAAACTGGACAGCTACATGTAAAAGAATGAAATTAGAACGCTCCCTAACACCATACACAAAAATAAACTTAAAATGGGTTAAAGACCTAAATGTAAGACCAGACACTATAAAACTCTTAGAGGAAACACAGGAAGAACACTCTTTGACATAAATCACAGCAAGATTTTTGTTTTGTTTTGTTTTGCGGTACGCGGGCCTCTCACTGTTGTGGCCTCTCCCGTTGCGGAGCACAGGCTCCGGACGCGAAGGCTCAGCGGCCATGGCTCATGGGCCCAGCTGCTCCGTGGCATGTGGGATTTTCCCAGCCCGGGGCGCGAACCTGTGTCCCCTTCATCGGCAGGCGGACTCTCAACCATTGCACCACCAGGGAAGCCCCAGCAAGATACTTTTTGATCCACCTCCTAGAGTAACGGAAATAAAAATAAACGAATGGGACCTAATGAAACTTAAATGCTTTTGCAAAGCAAAGGAAACTACACACAATATGAAAAGACAACCCTCAGAATGGGAGAAAATATTTGCAAACGAATCAATGGACAAAGGATTAATCTCCAAAATATATAAACAGCTCATGCAGCTCAATATCAAAACAACAGACAACCCAATCCAAAAATGGGTAGAAGACCTAAACAGACATTTCTCCAAAGAAGACATACAGATGACCAAGAAGCACATGAAAAGCTGCTCAACATCACTTATTATTAGAGAAATGCAAATCAAAACTACAATGAGGTATCACCTCACACCAGTTAGAATGGGCATCATTAGAAAATCTACAAACAACAAATGCTGGAGAGGGTGTGGAGAGAAGGGAACCCTTTTGCACTGTTGGTGGGAATGTAAATTGATACAGCCGCTATGGAGAACAGTATGGAGGTTCCTTAAAAAATTAAAAATAGAATTACCATATGACCCAGCAATCCCATTAGTGGGCATATACCCAGAGAAAACCATAATTCAAAAAGACACATGCACCCCAATGTTCATTGCAGCACTATTTACAATAGCCAGTTCATGGAATCGACCTAAATCCCCATTGACAGACGAATGGATAAAGATGTGGTATATATATACCATGCAATATTACTCAGCCATAAAAAGGAAAGAAATTGGGTCATTTGTAGAGACGTGGATGAATCTAGAGACTGTCATACAGAGTGAAGTAAGTCAGAAAGAGAAAAACAAATATCGTGTATTAACGCATATATGTGGAACCTAGAAAAATGGTACAGATGAACCGGTTTGCAGGGCAGAAATAGAGACACAGATGTAGAGGACAAACGTATGGATACCAAGGGGGGAAAGCAGCACAGGGTGGTGGTGGGGCTGTCATGAATTGGGAGACTGGGATTGACATATATACACTAGTATATATAAAATGGATAACTAATAACCTGCTGTATAAAAAATAAAATTCAAAAATAAAATAAAAGATTATTTTGAAAAAAAAATGTCTTCCTATTCCATCTACTCTTGCTTTACTTTGATGAGTTCTTGAAACTATTTGAGTATATTTCTATAAAAATGTTTGAATTAATAAGAAGAGTACTGAATTTGGTAGATAAAAATCAAGATTATTTTTCTAGAGTATGTAAACTTTGGCCAAAAACTTCAGGCAATCATATACATTAATTAAAATTTAGTTACTGTATTGAAAAATGTTGCTATTGTTTCTGAAAATTAAAATCTTTCCTTATTTACATGTAATTTTCTTACTGGATTATTCTAATTTATTTTTAAAAAAGCCCATGTACAAAAATCTTATAGGAAATTTAAAAATAATTAACAAAAAGGAAAACAACTATTGATATCAATAATGCTTTCAAATATACTTCACTGATAAAATTTTGATATTTCAGTAGTCTAATTTAACAAAATTAAGGTAGTCTAAAAGAAACCTATTCTTGCCAGCTTTGTGACAGTTTTAAAATGAGGGGACTATTCAGTTACAAATTACCATAAATGAAATTTCCACTTCTATTTATTTGTATTAGTACACTATATTTGATAGATTTTTATGTCTAACAAGACCCTTCATACAGGAAATTTTAGAATTAAATTTCATAATTTATTTGCCAAACTTAGATATTTTTGTTGTCATTGTTTTTGGTTTTGATTTTGCCTGCCTCAGATAACAATTTGGCCAGCAAACAGAATAGTAACAGAATGTTATTTGGTTAATTTATTTTGAAGGATCTAGTAGTACCAGGCTATTTTCTTTTAGTTTTATATTCCTGTTATTTTTTTCTCACATATTTACCCTAACAGTGTTATTTAGTATTTGTAAGGCAGTATGTATACTAAGTACTAGGAAGTCATATATCAAGACATTTACATATAGCAATAAACTTAATCCTCCCAATGGAGAGAATTCCATCCATGGGGAAATTGAGGCTCAGTTAAATAATCTTCCCCAGGTTATACTGCAACTCAATGGGACAGGAGGGATATAAATTGAAGCAGGATATAAATTGGCTTGAGATACGTTTTTTTCTCCTGTTGTTCTTTGAGCTGTTCACAATATATTGTTGTTACTTTGTTTTAAACTGTCATTTAACATTTTTAGTTTTATATCTTGAAATAATTTCAGACACAGAGAGTTGCTAAGATATAGTATGGAGAGTTCTCTTACACATTTCACCCAGCTTCCCATAATGTTAACATCTTGCATAACTATTATACAATTATTGAAACTAAGAAATTAACTTTGGTATAATTTATTAATTAAAATATAGTTTTTGTTTGTTTTTTCACATTTCACCAGTTTTTCCACTAAATATCCTTTTTCTATTCTGAGATCCAGTCCAGGATCCCACATTGCATTTAGTTTTGTCTTCTTAATCTCTTCTAATCAGTGACAGTTCTTCTGCCTTTCCTGATCCTTAATGACTTCAACACTTCGAGACAGTAATGGCCAGGTATGTTGTAGAATGTCCTTCAGTTTGTGCGTATCTGATGTTTTCTCGTGGCTAGACTGAGGTTATGGACTTTGAGGGGAAAAGTCCCTGTTTAGGCATCAAATCAGGGAAATACGATGTGTATATGGCTTAGTACTATTTATGTTAACATTTACCACTTGTTTAAGGTGATGTCTGCCAAGTTTCTTCACTATAAAGTTAGTGTTTTTCCCTCTGTAACAAATAAATATTTGGGATGATATAATTTGAAGCTATAAAATACCACGTTTCACCTTAAACTTTTGTCCTACTATTTTAGCATGCGTTGGTCTGCAACAATTATTGTAGCGCTCTAATGGTGATATTCTATTTCCCTCACATGTTTACATTTATTAATTGAAATTCTTCTGTAAGGAAGAGTTATCCCTTACCCTCCCTATTATTTTTGAATAAATTAAACAGTAAGAAAAAAACATGTCCCCCCTGCCATGTTTAGCGATTTGGGTACTCTCTGTTTTGCACAGATCAACATTTCCATCTGAAATAGTTTTTCTTCTGCTTGAAGGAAATCTTTTAACATCCCTTACACTGCAGTTCTGCACACAACAAATTTGTTCAGTTTTGTTATTGTGAAGAAGGTTTTATGTGGTCTTCACTTATGAAAGATAGTTTCAATGGGCAAAGAACTTTAGGTTGACAGTTTTATTCTTTCAGCTCTTTAATGGTGCTTTTCCCATTGTCTTCTGGCTTCAGCAATTTCTGGAGAAAGGTCTACAATAATACTTACCTTTACTCCATACCAGGGGTAAATATTTTAGGTTTTGTGGACCACATACTGTCTCTGTTGCATATTCTACTTTAAAAACAAAAAAGTGTAAAAAAAAAATCTTAGTTTTTGGGACATACAAAAAACAGCCTTCATGACAATTTTGGCACATGGATCATACTTTATTTACTCTTGCTTTGTATCTTTTCCTCTTGCAGCTTTTTAGGTTTTCTCTTTATTGTTATTAATGTTAAAAAAAATTTAATTATGAATTGCCTTAGTGTAGTTTTCTTCACATTTCCTCTTGGTGTTTGCTGACTCTCTTGGGTCTTTGGGCTTATATTCATCAGATTTGGAAAATTTGGCCATAATTTAAAGAAATGTTTTTCTGACTCTACCCCCTCTATTAGACTCCATTTTCACATATATTAGCCTGTTTAATCTTTCTCCATGGATCTCTTTATTTTATTCATTTTTTAATATCTCTCTACTTCATTTTGGATAGGTGGTGATACTGTTTACAAGTTTATTAATATTGCTTTTCTGGAGAGTCTAATCTGACACTAACCCTATCCAGTGAATTTTTCATTTCAGATTTATATTATATTTATATTTTTGTCAGATATTCCATTTGGTTATTCCATATTTTTCCATTTATCCTCTCATTATGTTCATATTTTCCTTTAAATCTCTGAGCATGTTTGTAATTGATTTTATAGTCTTTGTTGGCAAATTCCCCCATTCCTGTCATTTTTGAGAATGTTTACATTGATGGATATATCTGCTCAATACCAGACTCGTTCTCCTGATTCTTCACATGTGCATAACTTTTTCATTAGATGCTTGTGAATGTTATGAAGTGCTGACATTTGCGTCTTTCTTTAAAGATTGATAGACATTGTTTTAGTAGGCAGTTATTTATTAGTTTGATCCTTTTAAAGCTTTTTCTACAATTTTTTTTTTTTTTAAGAGCGGGTCTAGAGTAGTATTTCCTCTAGTGCTAATTTTGCCCTACAGCTAAGGTACGATCCTTCTGGCGTCTCTCCATGCAATGTCCCATGTATTAATGAGTCTCCACTCTGGATGATTAGACTTGAATAATGCCTAGTTCTGTGTGATCTTGGGAACTGTTTGGCTTGTAACTCCTTGTTAACTGTTCTTTCCTTCAAAGATGTTCTTTGCCTGCCCTTTGGGGTTTTACTCAATGTGTGCAGGTTGAATTTCACTAAAAACTGAGAAAGATCCCTAGGTAGATTCTGGAACTGTTTCTGTGTATCTCTCTAATTTCATGTTTTCTATATTGTAAATTCGAGCCATTCTAGTATTCTATAAGTTCAAGTCTCATGTTGTCAACATAACAAAACCACTGATAACAGTTTAGGTTCCCCTCACTACTGCATTCCAGAAATTATCTCCAAGCATAAAGCTACTGTGATTTGTTTTCCCAATTCCAGGTATAATAGTCCTGCACTTCCTGTAACATCTACAAATGATTGTTTCATATAATTTGTCCAGTTCTAGTTGTTTATGAAAGGAGGATAAGGCCCTATTACACCCTTGTATCCTAATCATTGGCACATTTTGAGCAGAAGAGTGATGCAGCTAATAAATTCTGACCCTTGCTCTTCAAAAGTGTATTGTCTCCACCCAGGTTAGTGAAATCCAGCACTGCCTGCTCTGTTTATACCAAGGGGCTTTCCTGTGACCTTTCTTCCCATGTTCTTCTGATTACAACTATCATCCAATATTTATTTGTGTTAAGGAGAGCTAGCAGCCACTACACTCTATTTTTTTCACACTCCCTGTGGCACATACATGGAATATGAAACAAGAAATATATACGAATTACTGAGTTTTTATAGCATCCCATGAAACTGATGGATAATCTTGACATTTATGGATATGTACTAAGATTGACCTCGGAAAAATTTAGCTGAAAAGATTTAACACCATCACGTAATGCAACTGTGTCTGGCACTCAGTGATCAATATTTGTCTATAGAATGAATGAATGCTTACAGTCATTTGCAGGTGTTGAACACTGCCTCTTAGTTATAGACCATAATTTTCTCTGATTTAAAGTGACCCAATATTTTTATACCACATTTCCTTTCTCAAGTCTAGTTGTAGAATGAACTGAAGCTATAAAATTCCTGGTATGTAACCTAGAAGTTATTTGCCCATTAAAGCATCCCATCTTGGTGTAGTACAGTATACCTGTTAGCCCAGATGGACTCTAAAACCAGATTGCTGGGAAAGGGAAGGAAAAGGAGAAAGGAGATGAAGAGGGGAGTGGGGACAGAGAAGGTTCTTTGGTGAACAAAGTTACAATTTTGAATAAATTATGTGAAACATGAATTTTGTTGCCCTGCCCTCTTCTCTTTAAAACTATTTCATTTTCTGAGTTCCTATGAACATATTTTTTTCCCACTTTGAATGCCACAGAAAGCAGTAATTCCTATAGCCTCAAAGCCAAGCTTTTAAGTACTGACATCTGTCTTTGTGAGCTGAGGTGCTCACAGAATTGCACTTAGACACATGAATGAATAGAGGCACTCATGCTTTCCACTCATAAAGATTAAAAGCAACTTGACATTCTTTATGCTCCTTTATTTAGCCTGAAAGTTTCAGGAATTTTCCAGTTACAAGTTTTAGATCCTTAAAATGGTAAGCATGCTCAGCAAAACATGATTAACTTCTGATATTTTGGCTTCTAGTCTTCCTTGATTTATTTAACACATACCAATATTTTGTCAAAGAATATTACTTTGCCTTGCTTTAATCAGAAATCGAAAAGTAATGATAATATTTATGGGACAAATTGAAAAGGAGCTTATTTGCTGGTGAGTTGCCAATGGATAGACAATATTCATTTATTATTACCTGCTAGTAAATTAAGACAGCTATGAAACAGATTATTTTTAAAACATTATTATTGAGATAATGCTAGTCCTAAATATATACTATTATACCACTTAATCACTTAGCAGAAACTTTATTTTGCAATAATAACATCAACTTTCAAACATGAGATGTATACATATATAGATATAGATATATAGATGTCAGTAACAATTGTCTTACTGTCATACAAAAAGGAATTTTCAGTTAAATAGCCTTTAATTTTTGGTGGCATGAATTTCATAGACCACATAATTAGATGTCAAAGAAATGAATATATACATATATGAATATACACACACACATATATACAAATATAGAATTTAGATATATGAAACTTAATTTATAATTCTACCTGTTTGCAGAAAGCTGAACCTTATCAAATAGTCCCTTTGATCTTTCACCAGTAAATGTAGGGTTCTTTCCTGTCGCTAACCAACCCTCAACCTGGTATAAGTTCTAAAATTCAGGGAGTATAAGTAGTCAAAGGGAATGTTGTGAAAGTGGGGATTAAGAATCTGGTCCTTTTTGTCCATAGCAGGCACCTGCTAGAACAACCATTAAAAATAAAAATAGCTAACATTTATGGAATATTTATATAGCCCTATTCTAGGCATATATATGTGCGTGTGTGTACATATATATATATATATATATATATATATATATATATATGAATCCATCTAACCTTTGTTAACAGCCCAATAAAGTACTACTATTACTATCCATGCTTTATAAATAGGAAAACTGATGCACAGAGCAGTTAAAAAATTGGGCCAAGTTTAGGCAGCAGTTAAGAGACAGAGCTGGAGTCTAAACACAGTAGTGGAGCTCCAGAGCTGGAGCTTCAGATCTCATTGCTCTGCAGCCTCTCACTGCTGTCTACTCCTTGGGTATAATCAATCCTCCATTTCCACACCAGCCAAGGCTTCCATGTTGTATTTGGAAGTTTCTGTTCCACATTCCACAATGGCTCCTCATCTCTGTCCTTCCAGACTGCTCGCTTTCCAGATCACAGCTGTCCACTCAGGGGAATACAAGGGAAATAAAATGATGTGAATGCTCACTTCTAGGACTTATTGGGGCTCAAAGGGGCTCTGGGCCTCATGTCTATCAGCCAAAAACTCCATTTAAACATCACTTCCATATTCTCAAAACCTGGTTTGAGGAATTTCCTAAGTGTTAATAGTTTCCCAAACAGGAAGCTAAATGTTCTCTCATTCTGTCCAGGAGTGCAGCCGCCTGAATAATTTTTACATAGAGAAGGCACTGGTCCATGGCTATCTTTCTTTTCTCACTATCTCGCTTAGTCTCCTCCCAGATTCTTTATGAAGATTTGCCAGGTGAGAAAAACTCATTCTAACAGAATATTTATTTTTCTATGTCAGTTATTTAGGTCAGGACTTTAGTTTCAAAGCTTTAAAGACTCATCATACAACTCAAAAGCCTTTTTTGTCGACTGTTGTGTCTCCCTTGAATACAAAAGTATATTCTGAAATTTGGAACACAAAAGATGACTTATTTCTTAAATCTTCTTCTCACTGTATCTTCCCTTTCTTGAGACAGTAAGCCTAAAATACTCTCACTCCCCCTGACATGGGGAGAAGGGGGAAAAAAATTCAAAATTAAAAACACATTGATGAATACTTCAAAATACTTTCCCATCATGACCTCAAAGCTCTAATTTTAAAGAATTTGAGAATAATCTCTATAGTTATCTCCAGACTTCTAATATAAAAGCCACTTGTAGTCTCTTCTTTTTAAAACAGCTTGGGGGTCCTGATACAAATTCTAAGAAACCTAGAGAATCATAACCTCTCTTCTGCTTTTTAAGAGGTAGGAGGAAAAGTAAAAATATTTGAGAGGAGCCAGAATCCTGTGGTTCTGGTCTCAACTCTGCCAACGATTAGTTGTGCTGCCAAGAACTGATCACTCAAATCTTAGTCTGTGAATTACCCAACTAACACTTCTGGAGCATCATGTATGGGTTGGACACTTAATATATACTATTTGTTCAATTATCACAATTTTAGCACAGTCAGAAAGTGTAAGTAACTTGTCTAAGGTCTTAAAGGAATTAACTGGCAAAATTGCAATTGAAAGAAGCTATGTACTATTCCAATATAATATTTCCTGATTAGATAATAGATATATGTGTGCATATGTGTGTGTATATATATATATATATATATATATATATATATATATATAATCTTTCTTAACTGTGATTTGTTGGAAAACATTATTTTGGGTAACGAAACTGGATGCTTGCTAACCCATTCACCTTACCAGAGGTCTTCTCTCCTCTTCATACCTCTAATTTTGTATACAGCACCTGTATTTTATCATGTCTTCTTAAAATTCTTAGACACATAAGGCTTATTAACCTCTCCAAAGTTTGTTAATCATAACCACTTTCCTAGTGATGGTTGGTATGGACCCAAAAGAGTGGAATTTATCTCCAGCTATCTCCTCCAGAGCTAACATTCACATTAGGCAATGTGTAATGTTTTCTTACCATGCACACTGTCAGGCTGACACCAACAGTGAAACATGTGAATTAATACTAACATAAGCTAACATGAATTGTGCATTATAAAAATATCATTTTAAAAAGGAGAGTATGCAATGATAAACAATGTATGGGCCTGTGTTGGAAATCAAATAACATAAAGGCTTTTCTAGTTTCCTTGGAGAATATACTGATTAAGTGAACTATATCACATTTGTCTTTGCACTG
Source organism: Monodon monoceros (assembly GCF_005190385.1). Lineage (NCBI taxonomy): Eukaryota > Metazoa > Chordata > Mammalia > Artiodactyla > Monodontidae > Monodon > Monodon monoceros. The sequence continues at coordinate 23,758,896 of NW_021703776.1, read as the reverse complement.
AAATACTGGTTTGATTTGCAAACATTAGTAAATTCTTTTCCATAACTTCTGAATGATAATTTTTTGGCTAATCGATGGCTGGAGAAATTTTGCACATCATTTAATTTCCTTAAACTCACCACTTAGAGCTTTGGTAGTTTGCATCTGGAAACTGAGTTTTGTTTTTTGGGTTTTCTTTAAGTGATAAAGGTAAAAAGTTTAGTTGTGAGTTCTGTCAAAAATAACTCTTTCAAGAACCATGAATCCTCTACCATGTGATTTAATTTTTCAGACTTATTTTCATTTTTTTTTTAACAGACAGTTTCTCTTTTCTCACTAATGCAGTCTGGAAAATAGTATGGAAAGGAATCATGGGTCTAGAACAATACTGGAGAACCCTAGCAAAGGGCCATTCCTCCTACTACTCACAAGCTTTAGAGAAATAATAAGCATAATAACATCTTAAAGTTTGTAAAAAATGTGTGTCCACACTGAAAAGAGATTATGACAGCATAATAGCCCCTAATTTTACAAAAGCATGACTTCCAGTCTCCTTTAAGGATTCATCCTCCAGTGCAATGGTTCTCAAACTTGGCTGCACGTTGGAATCACCTAGGAAGTTTTAAAAATATGAGTCCTATACCTAGAGATTCTAATATAACAGGGAATTGCCTGGGCATCTGGATCACTAAAAGCTCTCCCAAGAGATTCTAACGTACAGCCAAGGCTGAGAATCATAGACTAGTAGCCCTTTGTAAATTCTCAAGACATGCTCACTCATATATTTGGGCTGCTGACTCTACCACCCCTCTCAGCTGGCTGCCTCACTATCCTTTTGCTTGAGGCAATAAACCAGATGCTATTCTCAAGGCAATGGTGCTCTAAGTCTGTTCCATCTGACTTTCTGTTGAAGATACAGCATATGCATGATTTGTACTTATCTCTGGACGTTTCTTTGCCACGGACATTCCAATAATAGGCTCATAAGTCTATTGTTGTGTATACTTTATTCATGCTCCTGGTTTCATGGCAACCTCTATCCAGGCCAGGAGAAAGCTGGTACTAGATCTATTGGCAAAGTAGAGAAAATTTGCTAACTTTTTTGTTCTTCTTGTTTATCAAATCAAGCACAAGCCTGGAGGACCGATCTCCTAGAATTTGTTCATAGGGTAAAAAGGATTATCTCCATTCACTTAAGGCTTACTATGAGTCAGAAAGAAGGAGTTAGCATAGTAAAAGGTATCCCTTTGCTAGCACTAGGAGATGATTAAAACAGGAAAAAAAAGAGAATGGGAGAAAAATAAACCTGTGAAATTTCTCTGGGTCTTTGAAGTTCTTTACTGGGGAGATTTCTTAAATGAGTGAGGATAATATGTACTGTAAAGCAAAAGGACTTAAATCCATTTCTGGATTCTGGAAAAAACAATTACATTACCAACCTGGCACACAGCACCTTGGTAAGCTTGGCCAGACCAAAAAAATAAAGGATTTGAAGCATATAACCTTGCCTAAGCCACTTTTAGTTTCTAGGTGACATGAACTCTGGATACTGAAGAACTGCTTTAGAGCCTCCAAGGAAGAGTGTGTGATGACCTTAAGGCAGAGCGTGGAGATGGGTGGTTGAGCCTGGGTCCACAGCTGGCAAGAACTGAGTGAAAATCACATCAATGAGAGAGAAATGCCTAGTACTTCCTAGTATCATTGCTTGAGCAAAATGAATAAACTATTAGCTCATCCAACTTGGACTTCTGCATCAGAGGCCAACATTGCTTTCAGGAATGGACCAATGAGCAACAGACAGCTCAGACCCAAGAATCAGCATAAGACAGTCACTTTCCCTAACTCTACAAGGAAAGCAAATCCTTACACTCCTTCAGGGACACATTCTTACATCATCTAAGATAGAAGCATAGGAAGGGCTGAGTAACTTTATATAAGATAAACTAAAAGGACTGTTGAAACTGTGTGATTCTAAGCTTTCATAGGAGTAGGTATTTATTTTTCAGAAAACAGCTGTGTATGGATTCAGGAGGATCAGACTGATAGTTTTCTTTCTTTTTTTTTCTAAGCACGTTAGGCTTTTTGTATATACAATCACATTGTATCAAGATGGAGCCATACTGAGAAGACAGAACCAGCAAACAGGAATAGCCTCATGAACCTCCCCTCCCAAACAATCCTGGGTTTCACCCATCATTACCCACTTTTTTATCACAATGGAAGATAAAATCACAATGCGTCTATCTCCTGAATCCTCATATCTGCCTTCACTACCTGGATCTTACTCCTTATCTGCTCTCTCCTCTAACTCCATCCTAAGCTTTTCTATCAGCTCTTTCACATTAGCTTTTAAACATGCACAAATAACTCCCACCATAAAATTATTAAGCAGAATATGTAAGAAAATAAAACACACAGCCCTTCTCAGCTCTACATATTCTCAGCTACTGCTCTATTTCCAATTACAGCTAATATAATTACATCAATCCATACTCAGTGTTTACAAGTATGGATTACAAGTATGGATACAAGTATGGGTGTCCACCATCACCCTGAAAATATCTTTGCCAAAATGCTAATGATGGATTTATCCCTAAATCCAAAGACCCTCTGCAGTCTTATCTACCCTCTGCAATATGCTATGTATTTTTTGCATTTTATAATGTCTTTTCACTCCTAGTTCTGTCTCTCTGGCTACTTTGTTTTATTCTCCTTTATTAGCTCTTCTTCTTTAGCTACTCTAAAAAAAATCAATGCTCCCAGGGTTTCTAATTGAGAAGTCCCATCTATTTACATGGCTTGAACTATCTCTTGCATTATTTTAATGACTCAAATTACTATCCTCAGCCTAATTTTCATTCCTAAATGCCAGAAATATTTATTCAAGTATATAATGACTCTCTTCACCACTCAAGCTCAATGTACCTAAAAATAAAAAGCATCTTCTGGGATTCCACATCTATTTCTGTGGAACTAGTGCCTCCTCTATCTTCTTGGTTAACCTTTAATTTGGAGTACATTTTATTTCTCTTTCTTAATGCTCTCCCCGCCTTGTTCACTTGTTCCATTTGTTCGGAAGCTATTCAGGCCACTAACATTTTTTTCACCTTAAGTATCATGAATAACTCCTTAATTGAGACTGTTTTATCTGCTATTAACCCCCTTTAGAACACTTCTACTGTTGTCAAACAGTGTTTTTAAATGCAAATATAAATATGCTACAGCACTAAACAGTATGAAGATTAAAGAACAATCTCCTTAATATATTATACAAGCTGTGTCATCATCTGCTCTCAGCCATGATGAAATATTTCTACCTTCTGGTCCCACTATACATCTTTTTTCTTAATCTGAGAGCTCTTCCTGCCTCCAGGGTGAATTCCTACTTAGCCTACAGAGTCCATCTCAGGTGAGTCTTCCTTCAAAAAGCCTTCCAAGTGATAAGTATAAATTAGGTCAGCGGTCACCAACCTTTTCTGGCAGCAGGGACTGGTTTCGTGGAAGACAATTCTTCCACGGACAGGGGCGGGGCAGGGGGAATGGTTCAGGTGGTAATGCAAGCGATAGGGAGCGGCAGATGAAGCTTCACTTGCTCTCCCGCCACTCACCTCCTGCTGTGCGTCCCAGTTCCTAACAGGCCACGGCCTGGTACCGGTCCACAGCCCGGGGATTGGGGACCCCTGAATTAGGTACTTCAAGTGATAAATATCAATTCATGGCACACTGTTTCTGTTTCTAAACCATTTAATATAAGATGAATCATGGTGTGTTGAATAGTCTCCATTTCCCCCACTGAACCATAAGCTTTGGAAGGCAAAACACTGCCTTATGCATATTTGTTTTATTTCCTGGCAAACTTCCTAGATGGAGCCAAAATAAATGGATATTTAACAAATAAAAGGATAAACAAGTACATATATTTCAGGATTCTGTGATCAATTTCATGTACCTGTTACAAACTAGTGTGAGACTCTGAGTGCATGAGAATACCTATGCATCTTAACCCATACTTCTATGAAGAGTAATACTCCTTCAAATCCAACATAAACCCTTACTGAAATATCATCCCCACATATTTTTAAAAATGTCAAAGACAATAGTGGATCCCTGACTTATGTAGGAGAAAGTGTGGAATTTATATTTCTTATAAACAAGATGAGATAACCTGATCTCCTTAAAAGTGTTTTTCTTTTGTTCTGATTTTTGTGGTGATTTGAAAGTTTCCTTAAGAGAGCTGGAGAAAAGAAACCAAAGACCAAAAAAAAAAAAAAATTCTATTAGATTGAATCAGCCCTGTCCCATCTAATTTGCAGTGGAGACACTGTCTCTAGTTACAAATGAATACTCATTGAAGATCCACTCTCCCTTCTCTTTCTCTTTCTCTCTCTCTCTCTCTCTCTCTGTCTCATTTTGCTTTCTTGTTTCTGGCCTAAGGTAACTCCCCTGCCATCTGAGCACTATCTGTGAATATGTAAATATGTAAGGAAAAAATATTCTACTCTAGAGCTTATACATGTTTATGAGCTCTCATTTCATAGGTCAACTAGGTATGAAGAAGCCGACTATAAAAGACTGAGATAATTCAACAATACGAAAGGGCATGAAGGGCTTCCCTGGTGGTGCAGTGGTTGAGAGTCCGCCTGCTGATGCAGGGGACACGGGTTCGTGCCCCGGTCTGGGAAGATCCCACATGCCGCGGAGCGGCTGGGCCCATGAGCCATGGCTGCTGAGCCTGCGCGTCCGGAGCCTGTGCTGCGCAACGGGAGAGGCCACAACAGTGAGAGGCCCGCGTACCGCAAAAACGAAAACAAACAAAAAAAACCAAAAGGGCATAAAAAAATCAATTAAATCTGGAAGTCATCTGTAAACTAATTTTTTTTATTATCAATTATAGAGCATATTTTGAGGTATATTAAATAATAATAAATCCTGCTGGTTCTTTGACATCTAGAAGACCAAAACATCAATGAATTTTACATAATTTTACATTAGAGTTCTTCATACCATGCATGTCAGAGAATTTGATCTGTATAACACAGGAGTCAACAATGAAGTTGAACCATTCTACACACTATATAAACATTCATTCTTCACATAAAAATGAACAGCTTAATAAATTAATTTTTTTGGGGGGGGGGATCTTCCCGGACCAGGGCACGACCCATGTCCCCTGCATCAGCAGGCAGACCCCCAACCACTGCGCCACCAGGGAAGCTGTAATAAATTAATTTTAAATTATCCATTAAGGGTTTAAACTCAGCATGGTATAAAGGATATGCAATTAATTTCGTGAGTTAATCCTATAAATATTTACTGAGTGATTACATATTGAAGATAATACACTAAGTGATAGAGATCTGTAGGTGAAAAAGACCAAGAATGAGGATTTAATCATAATTGAGAAGAAACAAAAGATAGTTGAAATGTAGTTGCTGCCTTCAAAATAATTTATATAACATTTAGACAGACAAATGTAAATGTATTTGAAGAGGAGTCTTCAGTCCTCCTGAATACATAAAAATAACAGATGTATATAGACATGATTTACTAGAAGGAAATAGCTATGTACTTCTTAAATGGACAGCCATATGAATCAAGATAATGGTAAAATCAAGCAGCTTAAATTTTGTTCCCTACTTGTTTACAAATCCCAAAAAAAGCAGTGCCATTTGATAATCTTAATAAAATTTCATTTAAAAGCTCTGTTTTTTAATTGCTCAAGAACAGAGCTATTTTAAAGAAAAGGTATGAAACTTTCTTTTAAGTATAATTAGAAGGAGAAGGGGGTATTCTTTGTAATTTCATTTATTATTTACACACAATGTCATTAAACACTGGTAATCCTATTTGAGTATGAATAACTATATAGCAAATTTTAACTTTTAGCTTGTTTTTCAAAAGAAATATTGCTGAGTAAATTTTTTATTTTTTTATTTTAGGAATCTGCAAAAAATGGTTCGGACATAATTTAAGTAATTATCCTATATGCTCTAATTACGTGATTTTAAAAACTTAGGTGGACAAATTGGTGTTAATGTGTATATAATCCTATCAATTTGGTAAAAATAAAAATATATGATTTCTACGCACATCAGAATTAGAGGTAAAGACATTGTATGCATGTGTGTATTCTGTATGTATATGTAAATGGTAATTGTATACAAAATTAAATATAGGTCCTTGTTAAAGTGGTGAAAAAATACTGCTCTAATTTTAAACGTATTTAAGGTTTATTTTAGTTTTTTTAAATAAATTTGTTTATTTTATTTTTATTTTTGGCTGCATTGGGTCTTTGTTGCTGTGCGCAGGCTTTCTCTAGTTGTGGCAAGTGGGGGCTACTCTTCGTTGCAGTACACATTGCGGTGGCTTCTCTTGTTTCAGAGAACAGGCTCTAAGCATGCGGGCTTCAGTAGTTGTGGCTCGCGGGCTCTAGAGCACAGGCTCAGTAGTTGTGGCGCATGGGCTTAGTTGTTCTGCCGTATGTGGGATCATCCTGGACCAGGGCTCGAACACATGTCCCATGAATTGGCAGGCAGATTCTTAACCACTGGGCCACCAGGAAAGCCCAAGGTTTATTTTTAATTCACTACTTTAACACAAGGTTTGAATGCACAATTATACATGCTTTATTATTCACTATGACTTTTTTTTTTTCTCAGTGCAGCCCAAGATGAGGCACATGAAGTCTGGTTGTTCCACAACATGAACATTTTTAAAAATTGTGGTAGAATACATATAAAATTTACCATCTTAACCATTTTTAAGTGTGCAGTTCAGTAGTGTTAAGTACATTCACGTTGTTGTGCAACCACACTACACTATGTCTTTAATGACCAGAAATGAGTTTATAAAATGACTGATACACACATGCTATTACACAAATATAGCATGGATATTTAGCTGAACCTGAAGATCAGCTGCTCTCAAATTATTGATTTGATTATTCTTTTCCATGAAAAGAATTTACTGTCTCATCTATCTTTTGTATAAGAATTCTTTACTGTAAGCCCAATTTATAAATTCAACTCACTGTAACTGGATGAGGATATGCTACATGATGTTTGGGGACCAACTCTTGTTTCTAGTAAAACTGGCTGCACCACTGTCTGCATAAATTTCAGCAAGCTAAGTAACCTCTCCTCTTATTTTCCCCATCTGTATTATGGGAATCATGATACTACTTAATGTATTCTGTTGCTGAACAATACCTACAATAAAATACGTAAATGGCCCAGTGGTTGGTAGAGTTGACCCTCAACAAATGTTAACTATAGATAGCTAAATGCATCAAAATTTACGTTAATTTTTTTGTGTCTAACCACAAGTTAAAAAACAGCTTCATTGAAGTATATTTTACTTACAATAAATAAATTTACATTAAGTTTTAAATTAAGATAAAACTTAATTAGATGGCTAAAAATAATTAAGTGAAGAACCAATTCATGTAATCTGACTTTAGGATTTTAATCTGTATAATCTCTAACTTTAATCCTGTTTCTCAAGCCATTATAAATGAACTTTAATAAACTCATTTTCAGTAGCAATACGAATAAGGCAACATGATACAGCATAAATAACATGGAATTTACAGACATATTGGGCCTAACTTCTAAATTTAATACCTACCAATTTTAATACCGAAGAAGACACTTAAAATTTTTAAAGTCATTTAAGACTTCAACATCTTCCTCATAAAATAAAGTAAAAAGAAATCGTGCTGTATTACCTCTCAGAAGTATTTAAGGTTTAAATAAGAAACACATATGAGAGGCTACATGTGTTATTTTTGGTTTTACTTATACTTTTCCATTAAAATGAAAGCTTAGCATATACATACACAAAATAAATACTAATTTCAAAGTCCTTGAAGTATTTTTATGAATTTGCTTTTTAGCTATAATTTTATATGCATTTAACTAATTTACACAAACAAAATACTTCTAGTTTTGTGCCTTGCTCAGGAAATTATTGAAGAAAAATTCTATAGTTTAAACTTTTACGAAGAAACATTCAAAAACATGGAGTGTTTAAAAGCGATGTAGGATGTATATAATTTATGACACTTTGAAACAAAGTTTTGCTTAAATACAGATGTCATGGTTTTCAATATAGATTTAAAAGAAAAAAAATTTTAATAAATGACTGAAATGTGATTGAAATTTATATAAGGAGAAACCCAAGAAATACTACATTTACAGGAGCCACTTCACACGTGTGTCCTTCACATATATAGTCACTGGTTTATTAGCTTTAATTTACTGAATGCAAAATCTGTTAAAGAATAGTTTTATTCCAAATTTGTATTACACACATGCTTCTCAAAGAAACTACATTAAAATGACACAAGTATGTAGGAAATTAATATTTATCCTTCTTTAAACAAAAGTTTTAAAATAAACCTATTCCATTCAAAATGAGAATCCCAAATGTATATTTAATACCATTTTAGAAGACTAATTTCTTCTATCATTTATAGAATTTTTTGCTAAAATGTTTGCAATGCTCTTGTTGCATGCATTTCTTAGTCAATACTATTTTGTCAATGGCTAGAGCTAACTGGAATGAAAATATACTTTCAGTAAAATAAATGCCAATACTTTTTTTAACCTGAAAAAAGAGAGTGTTCCAGAGGCTTTCTGTCATTGGAAATATTTCAAAATTCAAATATGAGTTATTGTTGAGAAACAGAAAACATTCCCCCACAACTTCCCTGTGTGTTTTTAACATCTTCAACCTTAATTTCTTAAAGAAGGTGGAGAGGTTAAACTGGAAAACAAAAGCAGACCACTTCATATTTCTTTAATCCAAACACTCTTTGATGAAGAAAATGTTGGTATGGAGTCATCCATATGCAAGAGCAAGGTCAGTACTTCCCCAAGGACACTTGTTTGATTATTAGTACCCTAAAGACTCTAAGTTTTCCTTTCTTTCTTTAAATTTCACATATTCATTCATTTATTCATTTATAAGTACTTTTGGAGCGCTAACGTGTGAAGAAGTGTTCTAGAATATCTGTATCTGAGGAATACAAAAATAAATAAGACACAAAACTTGCTCTAAAGTTATCTCAAGAAATTTTAAAATACTTATAACTGTGTTATAATATTCTGATATGAAAGAATTATATTACAAAATAGTATATGCAGTGACCATACACAAAGGAGGTAAAGATTGAGGTGAGGCTTAAAGGCATGACAATTCATCACCCTACTGGAACAGTTATGCCAGAACAACTGGCTTGTTCCAAGACTGGCTGGAGCAAGCCAAGGTTTATGAGCACTCTGTTTAAAGGAGAATAGGACTGTGGGAAAGTCGGAAAAGGGAAGGCTAAGGAAGATGTGGAATGAAATTGATCCACTTCAAAAAAGAATAAGACCATTCCCTACTGGAATAATACTACCAATGTACAGACTGATTTTTACAATGTTATTTATAAATATGACAGAAGAGACTCTAGAATTGAACTGGTTCACTTTGGGATGAACCTATGCAAAAAAAAAAATGCATCTATTGACCTAATAAGTGCCTCTGAGAACTCTAAAACTATGCCATATATGTTGTCTGTAGCCATACTATCTGATGCTCTGCGTCCAAGTTGCAATGCTGAATGTTGTTACTTTAGAAGTAGATGACAAGGAACTATCTGGTTTTACCTTAGGGCTGCTATCATATAGTATCTGGGAAATCACATTCTGAAAATATTGTGTTTTTTATTTGTTTTCACCCCTCAGATATAATCTCTACTATGGAAAAATAAAGAAAAAAATTTATCCTGAAACAAAGAACGGCAACTACTTGGAATCTAAGAAAAAAATAAGTGGCAATATTGTTTACTTTAACATCAGCTTTCTGCTTTTATGCAAAATTTTAATGATGTGATAGTGCTTGGCATATGTACATATAATGCACTTTAGAGACTTTTCTGGGAAATGTAAAGCTGATAAAACACACATTTGATTAAATGAGTAACCATTGAATCATAATGAAGTTTTATATTCACAGTTGAGTTTTTAAAACATTTTTTCCCATCTCAAAGCATCCACACATTATAACAAAGCACAATAAGAATGTCAGCTATACGTGGTGCATGTTACTCCCACTTATATTGTATTGACTACTCATCAGTGATATGGCACATGTAACCATGAAGGAGCTTGGGGAAAGAACTGTGGCTGTATGACCAAGAAAAAGAGGAAAGAGGGCTACAGGAGGCAATTTTGGTAATCCATATGTAAGGAACAAAGGACTTGGACCAAGATGGGTAGGGAAATGAGTAGGAATAAATAAATAGAAAATATTAGAAAAGATAAATTGGTAGGGCTCAATAACTGGTTGAACATGAGGGTCAAAATGGAAGGGAAGACATTGAGACTTAAAGGTTACAAATACAGAGAGAAATTAAATTAAGAATCCTATTAATCAATAACATTAACTCCCAAGCAAAAGTTCTAAGACCACTTTGGGAAGAGGAAAAACACACACACGCATACACACACATATATATATAGGTTTATATTATATATATACATAATATATATGTATATAGGTTTTCATTTAATATATATGTGTGTGTATGTTCTGTTTTTAAAAAATTATTATGGAAAATTACTTTAATTCATGGATATTGAAAAAGAATAAATACATTAATAATGTATTCCTAATAAAGTTGACAATGTTCCCTAAAGTCATTTTATTTAAATCCCTTTAACCCAATGCAAAGGTTAAACACCCCTTGCAATCTAGGTAACTATGCAGTAAGTAAATCATAACTAAACCCTAAAATCTTGAATTACAAAGTTTATATACCTAAGTAACTGTATCTTTAAGGAGAACACACCTTAACTTTAACTCCAAAAATATTTTGGCAAAGCTACTTACAGCAATATTATCTCTGGCAAACCACACTTCATTTCAAACACACAGACTTTATCTTTGGCTACATATGCCTCAGCTACCCACCTACCCATGAGAGATTTAACCTCTGGTAGTGTTCATGCAATCTAAATTTTATAACTTAATCTTCAGGGAGTGATTTTAAGTCACCATGGAAATGCTTTACTGAACCAATAAATGGTGACAGATGCAGAAAGAAACCTGCACATATATTCAGCTTTAATTTTCCCTCTTTTACTGATCTTTGTCTCAATGTCTAAACAAAGCAACACAATACAAAAATTAGAGGAAAAATAAATCCAGTTTCCATAACTGTATATTGGAAAACTAGTTATGAGCTTGGTATATTGTTATGTGGTTTAATATTTTTATTAGTCTTTTAATTTTATGGAGTGGAGATAGAACATATCATAATATTATTAAGAATGTATTTTTATTAATTATAAAAAGGAAACCAGAAATATTGTCCTAAAAGTTCATTTATCAGGGCAGACTGTACAGCCTCTTATCCTGATGTTGTCTCCACATGGCTATTTATCCTGAATTTCTTGGATGAGAAATATCTTAAGATCCAGTAATTTTTTTTTTCTGTATCATATGGTAGTTTTATTTTCAGTGGAACCTCCAATCTCTTTTCTATAATGTCTGTAATAATTTACATTCCCATCAAAAATGTACAAGGGTTCTCTTTTCTCCACATCATTGACTACACTTGTTATCCTTTCTCTTTTTGATAATAGTCATCCCAAGAGGTGTGAGATGATATCTCAGTGTTGTTTTTTTTTAACATCTCTTTTGGAGTATAACTGCTTTACAATGTTGTGTTAGTTTCTGCTGTATAACAAAGTGAATCAGCTATATGTATATATACATATCCTCATATACCAGCCCTCTGGCGCCTCCCTCCCACCCACGCTATCTCACCCCTCTAGGTGGTCACAAAGCACTGAGCTGATCTCCCTGTGCTATGCGGCAGCTTCCCACTAGCTATTTTACATTTGGTAGTGTATGTATGTCAATGCTACTCTCTATGTCCAGCCTCCCCTTCTCCCCCATGTCCTCAAGTCCAGTCTCTACATCTGCATCTTTATTCCTGCCCTGTCACTAGGTTCGTCAGTACCATTTTTTTTTAGATTCCATATATATGTTAGCATACAGTATTTGCCTTTCTGACTTACTTCACTCTGTACGACAGACTCTAGGTCCATCCACCTCACCACAAATAACTCAATTTCGTTTCTTTTTTTTTTAAATTTATTTTTTATGTATTTATTTTTGGCTGCGTTGGGTCTTCATTGCTGCATGTGGGTTTTCTCTAGTTGCAGCAAGAGGGGGCTACTCTTCGTTGCGGTGTGTGGGCTGCTCACTGTGGTGGCTTCTTTTGTTGTGGACCACGGGCTCTAGTTGCGCAGGCTTCAGTAGTTGTGGCGCATGGGCTTAGTTGCTCTGCAGCATGTGGGATCTTCCTGGACCAGGGCTCAAACCCATGTCCCCTGAGTTGGCAGGCAGATTCTTAACCACTGCGCCATCAGGGAAGTCCCTCATTTCTTTTTATGGCTGAGCAATATGCCATTGCATATATGTGCCACATCTTCTTTATCCATTCATCTGTCCATCAACCTAATATGGACACTTATGTCGCTTCCGTGTCCTGGCTATTGTAAATAGTGCTGCAATGAATATTGTGGTACATGTCTCCTTTTGAATCATGGTTTTCTCAGGGTAGATGCCCAGGAGTCGGATTGCTGGGTCATATGGTAGTTCTATTTTTAGTGTTTTAAGGAACCTCCATACTGTTCTCCATAGTGGCTGTATCAATTTACATTCCCACCAACAGTTTAAGAGGGTTCCCTATTCTCCACACCCTCTCCAGCATTTATTGTTTGTAGATTTTTTGATGATGGTCATTCCGACTGGTGTGAGGTGATACCTCACTGTAGTTTTGATTTGCATTTCTCTAATGATTAGTGATGTTGAGCATCCTCTCATGTGTTTGTTGGCAATTTGTATATCTTCTTTGGAGAAATGTCTATTTAGGCGTTCTGCCCATTTTTGGATTGGGTTGTTGGTTTTTTTGATGTTGACCTGCATGAGCTTCTTGTGTATTTTGGAGATTAATCCTTTGTCAGTTGCTTCGTTTGCAAATATTTTCTCCCATTCTGAGGGTTGTCTTTTCATCTTGTTTATGTTTCCTTTGCTGTGCAAAAGTTTTAAGTTTCATTAGGTCCCATTTGTTTATTTTTGTTTTTATTTCCATTTCTCTAGGAGGTGGGTCAAAAAGGATCTTGCTGTGATTTACGTCATAGTGTGTTCTGCCTATGTTTTCCTCTAAGAGTTTTATAGTGTCTGGCCTTACATTTAGGTCTTTAATCCATTTTGAGTTTATTTTTGTGTATGGTGTTAGGGAGTGTTCTAATTTCATTCTTTTACATGTAGCTTTCCAGTTTTCCCCGCACCACTTATTGAAGAGGCTGTCTTTTCTCCACTGTATATTCTTGCCTGCTTTATCAAAGATAAAGTGACCATATGTGCATGGATTTATCTCTGGGCTTTGTATCCTGTTCCACTGATTTATATTTCTGTTTTTGTGCCAGTACCATACTGTCTTGATTACTGTAGCTTTGTAGTATAGTCTGAAGTCAGGGAGCCTGATTCCTCCAGCTCTGTTTTTCTCTCTCAAGATTGCTCGGGCTATTTGGGGTCTTTTGTGTTTCCATACAAATTGTGCAATTTTTTGTTCTAGTTCTGTGAAAAATGCCACTGGTAGTTTGATAGGGATTGCCCTGAATCTGTAGATTGCTTTGGGTAGTATAGCCATTTTCCCGATGCTGATTCTTCCAATCCAAGAATATGGTATATCGCTCCATCTGGTTGTATCATCTTTAATTTCTTTCATCAGTGTTTTATAGTTTTCTGCATATAGGTCTTTTGTCTGCTTAGGTATGTTTATTCCTAGGTATTTTATTCTTTTTGCTGCAATGGTAAATGGGAGTGTCTCCTTAATTTCTCTTTCAGATTTTTAATCATTAGTGTATAGGAATGTAAGAGATTCCTGTGCATTAATTTTGTATTCTGCTACTTTACCAAATTCATTGATTAGCTCTAGTAGTCTTCTGGTAGCATCTTTAGGATTCTCTATGTATAGTATCATGTCATGTGCAAACAGTGACAGTTTTACTTCTTTTCCCATTTGGATTCCTTTTATTCCTTTTTCTTCTCTGATTGCCATGGCTAAAACTTCCAAAAGTATGTTGAATAGTAGTTGTGAGAGTGGGCACACTTGTCTTGTTCCTGATCTTAGAGGAAATGGTTTCTGTTTTTCACCACTGAGAATGATGTTGGCTGTAGGTTTGTTATATACGGCCTTTATTATGTTGAGGTAGGTTCCCTCTATGCTTACTTTTGATCCAGTAATTTTTGAACCTTGGATTCTATTCCAAAGCACAGCAGACACAGTTACCAATAATGCAAAGAACTTAAATACAAATTTCTTGAGCAGTCATATCTTGGATTAAACTGATCCTTCCCTATTTCTAATCTCTCTTTTATTTTTTTCAATAAGGATCTGTAGGTTTTTTAAAAAAGTTCACTTTCAGATTATCAAGACATGAAAATCTAATTGACAGCAAGTTACAATTTTGCCTAAATTTTTAAAAATCATACAAAAAGCCTAACACTGTTGAGGGTGATATTCAGGTAAATTGCTGCCACATATATTGCTGCAAATAATTTACACTATAGCAAGCAATTTGGGAAGTATACTATCTCCCATCTCCCAGCTCAACTAATAATATTTGTTCTTATTTCACTGAGAAAACGTAGATGATCAAACAAAAAGTATCCCATATCACAATCTAGAGATTTGTCTGCACCTACTGCTGTATTTTGCCTCTGGTCAAAACAGATAAACTCTCTCAGCTTCTATCTAAACCCAACCCTTTCTATAGCTCACATCTTCTCTTATTTAATTCTTCTTTCATTTGGATCATAATTTTTCCTTCTCTAATCTATCATTACCATCAGGCTACAATCATTCTGAAATTTCTCTATCTTAATATAATATAGTCTCCTATAACCTATATCTCCTTTTAGTTAAAACTGCATTTAGAATAGAACTCGTAAAGGAGTTGTCTATGCTTCTTATCTATAATTTCTCACCTCCAAATTTCTCCTCTGCCTAATCCTAAAGTTTTATTCAAAACTTTTTACTAAAACTGGTCTTGATAAGGTTATCAATGACCTTTTCCTTGTCTTACTGGAGTGTCAATTCTAAATTATTTTCTTATTTAACCTATCACCACCATTTGATACTGTTGATAATTTCCTCCTTTTCTGAATGATTTTATAAATTGATTTCTATGATTCCACACTCTACTGGGTTTCCTCCCACACCAATGTTTACTTTTTCAGTCCCCTTTGCTAATTCCACTCTCTTTTCTACTTTGTAATGCTGGATTTTCCTCTGTCACAGTGTATTCTCTATCTACTCATTTTTATGCCAATGCAATGACTTTACAAAACTCCTAAATTTGGAGCCCCCAAATTAAGTCATCCCCTAGGTCCAGACATGAATATTCAAGTTTCTACTTGGTTGGCTTGGAAGGGTTGAAGAATGGGGAGAAGAGAACTGTGAAAGAAGAAAGGGAGATAGAAACTGGTTAGATGGCACTAGATAACAAGAATGGGGCAAAAAAAAGGTTCCCACTGCTGTGGACAGGATGTTCAATCCTTATTTCTAAGTTGTTTGTGTTTCTGAGATGTAATACCTCCCTTTTGCCCTCCACTGAATCATGCATAAGTCTACGCAGAAACATAGTTTTAAGTGAAAGAGGTTATCTTTGTGAACATTAAGAAAATGGTCCGGGTTCCACATCTGGGTCCATGTGAGGCCATATAGAATATGAACTATATATGGGGAAAAGTAAGATAACCTATAAACTAAACAAATTAAGCAGAAGTAGAAAAATAGAGCCCAAAGGGACCATGGTGATTTAAAGTTCCTCTTGGGATTTTCAGAGATGTGAGGAAAGAAATGCATACAAAGCAATTTAAACCTTTAGGGCTAGTGATGATAGCTAATTTACAGATTACACATGTACATCTTCATCTGAAGGCTATTGTCAACAAGGAGGAGGCATGATATGAAAATCTGATATGAGATGAAACATTTGAATATTTCCTTTCATTAGGTTCTATTCAACACCTGCACAAATAAATGGAACCTGAGTATAAAATTCAATAAGGAAAGATGGACATAATTGAAATATTTTCACCATGTGTCCTTTACCTCATATATAATAAAATGTTGTATACAAAAATGAGTGCCAAAAATAGCCCTCTGAAAAAAAAAATATGGCCTCAATCACACTTAACACATCTCTGATTTACATAAATAAGGTATTTTAGCTTAATTTTGAAGAGAATATGAAAGTATAAGAAAAACATTTCATATGAAAAGAGTTTAGAATTGCGTATATCTAGAAATTAATCAGCTTACATTAATTTATCTTAGAATTTGCTTGCTTATTATAATTTCATGAATTTTTCATGAGGTAAAATGAATTCCAAGTTAATAAAGTGGCCTATATCTTTTCTTTTCAGAAATTCTTTATCAAAATCACATTTATATGCAACATACCAAGTAATGTAGTTTTAAAATAAGTTAGAGTCCCCATCTTCCTATATTCTTGTCATCCAGAGGACAGTGACCACATCTTACATTCCTTAGTTAACAAACTTAGAGTTGGTGATGTTTACCAACAACAGACTCGAAATTGTAAAGCCAGCACTCCAGAGACTATTATTTCATAAATATATTGATCTAGATTTTCGTTTGCAACCAACAAATGCATGGGGATGCCTTGGTTTTAGTTTTAGGTTTCAAATCTTTCCACCTCACTTGGGCTTTTCCTATACAAACAGAATATTTAGGTTTCAAATCTTTCCACCTCACTTGGGCTTCTCCTATACAAACAGAATTTTCTATTAGAACAGCAAAGTAAAACAAAGTACAGTATCTGATCGCTTATTTAAATATTAGCTAAACAATTTAGAAAAAAAGTATAAACTAGCTAAAGTTAGGCTCCATTCACAGTTTTTTTCAACTATTCTAAATCTCTGTAATTTAACTGTGAGATTGTCTCAGGCTTGAGTAAAACCGGCTCTAAATCATTCTTAAAGTCAAGAAAAGCCTGTTATATATCAGCCCAGGTTAGCATCAAGTTTCTAGTCTGCTTTCCCGACATTTCAACTTCCATTTACTGTTGTATCATCTGCCTTTGTGCTCTTTATTGACTGTAAACTATTCCAATTCCGTACTGGGCTCTGACATTGCTTGAAGAAAAAGAATTATATGACTTCCCTCACAGCTAAGAGTTGTGTTAATCTCCAGAACAGTTTCAGGTTGTCTTCCTTACACTCCTGATTAGAATTTCTGAGTAGTCATGATTTCACATTCTGAACCACAGATAGAAGAAAAAGTACCCTAGCATGCTGTATTTGCCATTATGGAATCCTCTTAAATGTCTTTAAACAATTTTATTACTTTACATTATTATCAAAATTATTGTAAACAAATTGATTATAGAAACTTTGGACAAAAAAGAACTGTATATGGAAAAAATTTTTAAATTACTTAGTAACACTGCACCTAGTTTTCTAACACCGCTGGAACAAACCACAAATGTAATGGCTTAAAACAATAGAAATTTATTCTCTCACAGTCCTGAAGGCTAGAAGTCTGAAATTCGGTAAGGCACTGCTCCCTCCAGAGGCTTTAAGAGAGAATTCCTTTCCTTCCTCTTCCAGATTTTGCTGGCTCCAGGAATTTCTCTATGACCTCATCATTCCAATCTCTGTTTTGGTGGTCACATGGCCTCTCTTGTGTGTCTAATCTCCCTCTGTTTCACTCTCATTAAGACTCTTGGCACTGGATTTGGGGCCCAACAGGATAATCTGGAATGGTCTCTCTCAAGATCCTTAATTATATCTGCAGAGATCCTTTTTCCAAAAATGGCAACATTTACAGATCCTGGAAATTAAGATCTAGAACTATCTTTTGGGTCCACCATTCAATCCAGTATAAGAATTTAAAGTTTTAAAGAATTAAAGGTTTCAATCTTTCTCTCTCTTAATATCTCTCATTATTGACTCATACTGCATACGGTTTCCCATAAAAAACAGTAATATAAGTAACATAATTTCAATATATATTTCTATTCTGTTAAACCTAATTTTTTAAAAACTACATAATAGAGAAAAATCCAAAATTTAAATTCTTCTTGAAGGGAACAGTATGGGGACAAGGGGATGGAATATAGGCAGACTGAATCAGTACCTAGAACATTAATAATAATGGACTAGTTCTAAAATAGAGTACTAGATTCATGGGTGTATGTTTTATTTTTATGTTTCATAACTTACGTATCTGTTATATACAGTCTTTAAATTAATGAAACATTAGCTATTCAAAGATATTAAAAGGATTTTCATAGGATATTTCCAGAATGGTGATAACAGTTTATACTCCAGTAGCATTAAAAGCATCTGTCACACTGTAGATACCATCCACATTGAGTGCAGTGTTTTTAAAAAAAAAAAAGAAAAAAATCTTTGCTACTTGATAAAGATAAATGTTTCACTTTTAATTTATGTATTTATACACCTGTTATTTTTTCACGTGTTTTTTAAATAAGTTCATCAAGCTTCTAAAATATTTGAATTTTGATTGGAACTGCATTGACTCAATATATAATTTTAAAGAAAATTAACATTATAAAAATGTTGAATCTTCTTACACACGTATACAAAGTAAATATCCATCTATATAGCTCTCCTCTAAGGACAGTCAACAAAAATATATATTTATTTCTCCATAAATGTTCAGATTCACTTCTTAAATAGACATAGGGCTAATTCAGGTTATTGATTCATTCTCCAGAGAGCTTTCTTAACTTGTATATTTCCAATTTGTCAATTTCATCTAAGTTGTCAAATTTATTGGCAAAAATTTATTTCTAACTTTCCCTTATTATTATTTTAACACCTCTAAAATCTGTAGTGATGTCACCATCCTCATTTGTGATACTGGTAATTTGTGTATCCTCCTAACGTTTCTCCTTTATTAGTCTACTTACCTGACTAAATGTTTATCAATATTATTGATATTTTCAAAGAAATGGCTTTTGGTTCACTGATTTTTCTCTGTTATTTTGTTTTCTAATTATTTGTTTTCTACTCTCATCTTTATCTCCTTCCTTTCACTTTGTTTAACTTGTTCTTCTCTTTCTGGGCTTTTAAGGCAGAAGGTAATGTCACTGTTCTGAGACCTTCATTTTCTTCTACATAAGCATTTGGCACTTTAAAATTTCCTCCAAATACTACTTACCTGTATCCCAAAAATTTTTATGTGTTTTAATTTTCATTTAGTTCAAAATATTTTCTAATATCCCCTTTGAATTCTTCTTTGGCCTTTAAGTATTAACTAGTATGTTTTTTAATTTTCAAATTTTGGGTGGTTTTCCAGATTATCTTTGTTACTGTTTTCTAAGTTAATTTCATTGTGATCACACAGTATGTTTTATTATTTAAGTTATTTCAAATTAATTTAGACTTGTTTTATGGCCCCAAATATAGTGTATTCTGGTAAATGTTCTGTGCACAACTGAGAAAAAATGTACAACCTTTTTGAAATGGCAGTTCAATAAATGCCAATTAATTCAAGTTAATAGTGTTTCTCAAGTCTCTATATCCTTACTGATTATTTATTTACTTGTTCTATCACCCATTTAGAGTAGGTTGGCTTTTGTTTGTTTGTTTGGTTTTGCAGTACGCGGGCCTCTCAGTGCCGTGGCCTCTCCCGTTGCGGAGCACAGGCTCCGGACGCGCAGGCTCAGCGGCCATGGCTCACGGGCCCAGCCGCTCCGCGGCACGTGGGATCCTCCCAAACCAGGGCACGAACCCGTGTCCCCTGTATCAGCAGGCGGACTCTCAACCACTGCGCCACCAGGGAAGCCCCTAGAGTAGGTTGTTTTTTGTTGTGTTTTGTTTTGGTTTTTTTAAGATTTTGTTTTGACCTGGACCATTTTTAAAGTCTTTATCAAATTTGTTACAATGTTGCTTCTGTGTTACGTTTTGGTGTTTTGGGAGGCATGTGGGATCTTAGCTCCCTGACCAGGGATCAAACAGCACTTCATTGGAAGGCGAAGTCTTAACCCCCATTGCCAGGGAAGTCCCTAGAGTAGGTTGTTTATATCTCCAACTATATTGTATATTTGCCCATTATTCCTTGTGGTTGTATCAGTTTTTACTTAGTATATTTTGCAGCATTGTTATTCGGTATATAAACATTTGGAATTATAATATCTTTAAAAATTGACCTCTTCATCACTAAAAAGGAACCTTTTTATCTATCATATTTTTTGCTATAAAATCTACTTTGGTATTATTACACTTTAATAGTGTTAGCTGTTAGCCTAAATCTGTCTCTATCTTTTTTAGTTTGGACTTACTGGTGTGATTTGAAGTGGGTTTATTGTAAGCAGTATATAGTTAAGTTTGATTTTTTTTTAATCCAGCCTATAATATCTGCCTCTAAATAGGAATACTTGGACTATATATGAATTGCAACGATTGATACAGTATGGTCTAAATCTATCATCTTACTATTTCTTTTCTACCTGTGCCATATTTTTTGCTGTCTATTCCCCCCCTTTTTTCTACTTTCTTCTGTATTAATGAGTATTTTCAACTGGTTCCATTTATCTCCATTGTTTGTTTATTAACACTAATATTTTGTTATTTTTATGATTGCCTTAAGGTTTATGGTATACCATCTTCTAGGGGTCCCCATGAGTGGTCGTAAGGCTGCAGCAGTCCAATGTATCAGTAGACTGATCCATACGCTAAATAAAACCTGAGATTTTTCCCTCTCTGACAGTTTATTAAAGGGGCTTATTCCCTAAGATCATTGCTATAAGCTGAGTGAGAGGCAAAGGTGAAACAAAAGTAGGTGATTTAAGGCTTTAGACTACCTACTCATGCAATTTACTCATGCCCTCAACCAAAGAGCTTGGGCCTGATCTCAAATGAATTATTTCCATCATTAAATGGATTCCTGCTCTTTATAACTTGGTGGGTTGGACAATATTTAGGTTATGAGGCACTGCTCTGTTTTCAGTCACTTGATGTCAGATGGTCAGGCACTCAGTGTCTGATAGAGTTCAATAGCATGCACATAGCTAATTTCAAATGGTCAGTAGTTCTCTGGAACAGACAGCTGTCCTTGTTCCAAAACACTAGAGGTCTATACTTCCATCTCCTATAGCAGTTGGTCATGGACCTTGTAGAATTCTTATCAACCTATCTCTGTCTTCCAAGGATACCTCTAGCTCTATTAGATCTGTCAAGTGGCAGGGAAGTTTACACTGCATCCTGGACCTGTTGCAGAGCCCTGCCTTGTTTAGAGTTTCATTCAAAATCAGTATAGTCTTCAGTCATAGAATAAATAGGTCACAGAAGGATTCTCAATTAGAGGATATACTTCTCTAAAACTCAAAGAGATACAAAAGCACTGTGTCTCTTTTTTAGTGGTAGGACATTCAAGATATAGTAACTTGTCATTTACCTTGGTATGCTCATGATCATTTGATCCCTAAAAAATTCATTGATATGGCAGGCCCTTAGATATTTATTTCTAGGATTTAGCTCCTACACGGTGACATTAGCTATTAGCATACTCAGAGTACTTGGCATTTCTGGTCTGCCAAGTTAAATTAGCCTAGTGTCATCAAGATAGTTGATCAGCATAATATTCTACAAAACATAAAACTAATTAACTTCTCTAGACGATACAGTGATAGAAGGAGGATTAACACAACCCTTGGACAAAGACAAAAAATGTGTACTGCTGCCCTTCTCATATAAAAGCAAACTGCTTCAGATCATATTTTATGATTTATGAGATCAAATAAACCAAGTGCAAGATGTTGTGTTAATATAGCCCAGAAATGATATTACATCTGGCATAGCAACTGCAACTGGAGCTAATGCTTTATGAAGTTTAGAGTAATCTATTATCATTTTTCATATCAATCTGATTTCTTCCAGGATACAATAGGTGAATTGGTCAATATGATAAGAATAACCACTCTTATAATTCTTTGAGGATGGCACCAATCTTTACAATTCCTCCCGACTTTTGCTTCTGATTTAATATCTTGAGTGGAGGTGGAGAGGAGAGAAATTTTAAGGGCTTTCAGTTGAATTTTTTTTTACTATCCTAATGGCTCCTACTCCACAGGCTAGAGATGCAATGTGAGTGTTTTGCCTGCTTCTTAGCATAACCCTCCCAATTATAATATGTACTTTCGGTCTGGGAAAATGACCACAGGATGAGTCCACCATCCCATTGACACCACTATGAAATGAATTTGGAACAGAACTTCATTTATCACCTGGCCTTTATAATACTACATTAAGTGTCCTACACACAAACCTTCAAGTTGCAAACTTTCAAAAATGCAAATGTGAGCTCCATCAGCATCAGGCATGAGTGACACTGCAGCTTGCCCTCCGTGTCCTAATGCTGACGATCCTTCAGCTCTACCATCTCCCACCTCCTCTCCCTCCTCCAGTCACTAACTCTTCTTGACTGTTCACTTGATGCCAGCCCCTGTATGCCAGCTGTTGTACTGTATTACTGTATTTTTCAAGGTACTATACTGTAAGATTAAAAATGTTTTATTTTTTGTGTTTGTTTTTTATGTATTATTTGTGTGAAAAGTATTATAAACCTATTACCATACAGTACTATATAGCCGATTGTGTTAGTTGGGTTCTTAGGCTAACTGTTGGACAAATGTGCTCTTGGAACAGAACTCGTTCACATAGAGGACTTACTGTACTCCACTCTAACTGAGGTACATATAGGTATGTTAGATCCACAGGCAGTGTCAGCACAAAGCTTGTAGGACACAACCCTCAAAGGATGAGTTTCTACATGCTCAAGATACCTTTACTCTAGTTCCTTTAGGAAAGGTTTCATGGGAATATTGTATATGTTTACAGTTTTGAACTAAGATTATAAAGTTCTTCAAAAGAACACATGTTACTTTGAGAATAGTAAGTTCTGAGTTTGTTACTTGGCTCAAATGTAGAAACTGGGCAAGAGATTATGATTTTCCATTGTGGCAGTGGATATAGGCCTTTTATTTATTTATTTATTTAGATATTTTTCTAGTTACACAATTTTTTTACTTTTTATTTCTTTCTGGTTGCACAAGTCAAACAATACTCCAGTTGGCAGCCCATTTCTCTCACTACTGGGGATAACATGATCTATCAGTCATCACTATAGGTTCTTACAGATTGAAGGATCAGGACTGCCACACCTTTCTTGCCCTTATGGTAATTACATCCACTTTGTCTCTGATGGCTATGTATTATCATTTGTTTTTTCCTATTATGGGAACCTATCAGCTTTACTGTTAATAAGAAGTTCAGTTCTACGATAGCACCTCTTACTATCAACCCTATATTGTAGATGACAACACTGAACTTTTCAAAGATGCTGACGTCCTCTCACTAATGCATTTTAATTATCTTAGGAAAGAAAATGACCTTTGGGCCAGGTGGGTAACATCTCAGTTCCTGGTATCATATGATAATTCCCCTCTAACATGCCCACTTCTCTGGGCCTTCTGACATGTACCGTAATATTTTAATAAATCACTCTCAGCATTTTCACCTCATTTTTACTAGTACATCATCATGTCCAAATTTTAAAGAGCCATTCCAGAAGAATTGTGGTTCTCAAACTTTAGCATACATCAGAATCACCTAGAAGGCTTCTTAAATCACTGCCTTCTGGACTTCAGCCCCCAAATTTGTTCACAGGTTTGGGGCAGGGCACAATAATTTGTGTTCCTAAGCAGTTCCCAGGTGATGCCAATGCTGCTGCTCCAGGAACCACACTTTGAGAATAGTTGATATAATCAGTGCTGCTTCTTCCATCTGTATCTCATTCCAACCCAATACAAGTGAGAGTCTTAGGAACTGTGAAGCTGAAACATGCCAGGAGTTGTCACAATACCACTTCACTACCACCACAATGAGAAGCCCTCCCACCACAAGGAAGAGTAGCCCCCACTCGCCGCAACTACAGAAAACCCGTGTGCAGCTACAGATCCAAGGCAGCCAAAAATAAATAAATTTATAGAAAAAAATTTTTTAAAAGTTGAGCAGCATCTACTTCTTTTCTTTAACACACTTTTTGTTCTATTTTCTCAAATTGCTTCAGCTGAAAAATATAATTTAGAAAGGACAGTTCTTTTTAATTTCATTTCAACAGATGGCTCTGGGTTTATTTGCCAAAGATCTGCCCAGTAATCCTGACTCACTGAACAAGGGTGGAGATTTTCTGCAAGGGAAGTTGTTTTCTGTAACACCTCTTCTGGGGCAGCTCCTGCATCCAACCCTTAAGGCCAGAATTAGGTAATAAAAATTCAAAATCTGACTTCACTCTGAGCTACATGATCCAAGACCTCCAGTATCTGCCAGCTTCACTGAGTTACTAATAGTCTAGGAGGTAAACAACCTTTTTTTTGCTTTAAAATTAAATGAGAATCGTTGATATCACATTACATAGTTTTTTTTTTCTTTTCAAAAGCAAAGTACATATTTAGGAAATTTCTGAGTTAGTGGCAAAAAGTCCAACTACTGTATCTAGAAGTTATTTACCATACAATTATATTGCTCTATAATATTCTAAACATTCTTCTTTGTGTGCAGCTGATACTACACATTTCCTGAGAACTGGTACTTCACCTCTTTTATCTTTGTGCACTATTTTCTAGCCTCACAATGTCAGGCATTATAATTATTAATAATTAATGTCTAATAATATGAATAATATTTTCACAGGAATAGTAATGTTAATGAATGGTCAAGTTTTAAAGAGAGGAACCCCAAATTCTTGTCTTCATTCTTATACAGGATTCCAAATCTGCATTTTAATAATGCCCATTCTTGGGAAAATGTGCCTTCAAATGTGTTTATTATCATTAGTTTTATTGTGAGAGTTTTAAGCCAGCAGTTCAGTTGCAGAGATAGAGGGAAGATACCTATTCTGGCCAGGTGGAAATGTTCCATTCCTTACAAATCATGCTGCAATTGATGCACCCTAGCTTGTCCATCCTGATGATCACGGCTTTCTACATAGGATCACTCCTATGTAATTACATTTTTATACATATTTCTGTACCATCAATTTCAATATATGTCCTTCGAAGAAGAGAATGAAATAGTTGCTTTGCTAAGTAACTGCTACATATATATCACATTCATAGAATTTCCAAATTGAAAGAAAATTTAAGAACCTTTAAATCCACCACCTACTTTTTAAAATTAAACAACCATAGCCCACTCAGAGAAATAAACCTCCCAAGCAAACAGGAAGCATCAGGTGCAGAGTTAATATATGAAATGGATCACTTGAATTTTAGTGCTGGTTCTCATTATAGCAAATCAAAACTACAATATCACCTCACACCAGTCAGACGGCTATCATCAAAAAGACAACAAATAACAAGTGTTGGCCAGGATGTGGTGAAAAAAGAAACCTCATGCACTGTTGGTGGGAAGGTAAAATGATGCAGCCACTTTGGAAAAAGTATGGAAGTTCCTCAAATAATTAAAACTAGAAGAACCTTACAATCCAACATTTCTACTAATGGGTAGTTTTCTGAAGAAAACCAAAACACTAATTTGAAAGGATGTATGCACCTTTATGTTCATTGCAGCATTATTTACAACAGCCAACATACTGAATCAACCTCAGTGTCCATCAACAGATGAATGAATAAAGATGATGTGGTACATGAATACAATGCAATATTACTCAGCCATAAAAAAGAATGAAAACTTGCCAACTGTGACAACACGGATGGACCTAGAGAGTATTTTGCTAAGTAAAGTAAGTCAGACAAAGACAAATACCATATGATTTCACCTACATGAGTAATCTAAAAAACAAAACAAACAAACATAACAAATCAGAAACAGAGTCATAGATACAGAGAACAAACTAGTGGTTGCCAGAGAGGAGGGGATGGGGAGATGAGTGAAATTTGTGAAGGAAATTAAGAGGTACAAACTTCCAGTTATAAAATAAATAAATAAAGGTAATGTAATGTACAGCGTAGGGAATATAGTCAATAATATTGCAACAACTTTGTATGGTGACAGATGGTAACTAGACTTATCAGTGGTGATCATTTTATAATGGATAGAAATATCGAATAACTTTTATACACCTGAAACTAATATAAGTCAATTACACTTCAATAAAAAAAGATTAGAAATTTTGAAAATAATAATTTTAAGATAATGTGTGAAATGCATAGTTAAGTGAAGCTGGGTTCAATCAAAGATTTACAATAGCAGTAACATATATGTTCAACTATTTATAATGTTCATTCAAGAATGTTACCTCAGTTAGTCTTTAAAATCCTGGGAGTATGGTTATAACTTCTATGTTTTTATGAGGTAAATTACCAGATTCAGATGTATAAAGTGGTTTAACCAAGGCAAACAACTGCCAAGTGGGAACTTAAAGGCAAGTTTGCTGACCAAATTATTTTTGTTTTGTTTGTGTTTATTATTTCTTTCATTAAGCTATTTCCTGACAGTTAAATTATATTCTGCTATATAAGTATTTCTTAGTTAGAAAAAAATCAAGATGAAAACTAATCAAAATATAAAAATTATTTAAAATGTGTGAATATTTCAACAATAACAGTATATTTTTTAAAAGAAAGCATTCCACCTAGACATAGCACCTGTAAAATATGAACATTTCAAAAGTAATGTAACATAAAAAAGTAGTTAGAAATGCTAGTCTAAATATTTCTATTGGCTCTATTTATCTATATTTCAGTTTGAATGATTTACCAATTCTTTCCTAAAGGTAATGGTGTTATTTATTTGTAAATATTTAACTGTTTTAAAGCAAAAGTTATAACCAAATAGCTAACTTATATTACTTGATTTTGCCAAAGTACGGAGATTATTCACTAAATGATACATAATTCATGGGTTTTTGTTTGTTTGTTTTTTTTACCTTTGGAAGATACAGCTCTTCATCTGTTCAAGGGCTTCTTAGTGTTTTAAAACAACCATAGAGTAGATACTAAAGTACATGGGAGGTAATCATTAATAAAGTATGAATTTGTTTTACATATGGCATTAAGATGCTAGCAAATAGATACATTCATATAGAAATCTGTGTAAGGATCAGGCAGGAGTCTTGTTGTGAGGAACAGAAACTGATACCCACAAACAAAACAAATATAATAAGTAGCTTACCAAATTGATGGAGAGATTTGACAATGTTTTAGCAAACAGGCAGGCACTAATAGAGGCTAGAGAAAAGGGAGTACAGCCAATGCCAGGCCCAGGAATAGTCTAATTATTAAGCTATCAGTAGCAACAGAGGTGACATTTCTGCCACTGGGTACGCAGTGCTATTGCTGGGCTCACAAGGCTACCATGACTGCTGACCACTGTATGCTGCTACCACTCCCCACTCTCCATGAACGATTCTGCTACTGTTTCTACATCT
Source organism: Monodon monoceros (assembly GCF_005190385.1). NCBI lineage: Eukaryota > Metazoa > Chordata > Mammalia > Artiodactyla > Monodontidae > Monodon > Monodon monoceros. The sequence goes on along the minus strand of NW_021703776.1, from coordinate 23,731,406 downwards.
TAGTGTCACAAATTTAAGATCCAAAGTCTCCAATAAGGATCGATTGGCCAAGTATAGGACACACGTCCATGCTCCAGTGTGTCAAGAGAGAAGAGACTGTATTTGTCTCGCTTGTCTTACATATTTAGATAGGGAATACTTCTTCTCACAAAGACTCACGCTGGAGAGTATTTGCTCCAAAACAAAACAAATGTTCAGATGCCTGATACAAACAAAAAGGCAAATGCTTGTAAAGTGTACCTATATTAAGAATTACAGCTGAAGCTTCATCAATCTCTATCAAAATAATTAGTTTTCCTAGTGGTATTTTTTATATCATTATTTCGGAAGGTTTGTAAGCTCTTCTCTTGTTCTATGCCATTGATAAATAAACTTCATTTCTACAAATGCCAATTAAGAAAACATAAATGTTCAAAACTCATTTTTTTAATTAAAAGTGAAATTATTTTTATTAAGTCTTATAGAGAAAACAGAAGTATATTTTTACATGTTTATGGTACGGAAAGATGTCAAGGAGAATATCCGTAGTATTTGAAGCTATTAAATATTATGTCTGTATAATTAAGAAACAGCAATGGAGATATTATGTAGCATTTCTAATATACTCATAACATATATGTAGTATTTTAAAATTTCAAAGTGAGTTTATCTACATTATATATCTGTCATTGAAAGAAACTAAAGAGGAAACTGAGGTTCAAGGACATGACATGGTGTTAACATCAGAGCTTAAGCAAGAAAGATTTCACTACATTATTTGGCACACTTTGCTAGATACTGTGAAAGCAGAGATACATCAGATGCAATTCTATCTACTGCATCCAAGCTATACCTTTATCTCCTAAGGCTGTAGAGTTTTTTTTTCTCTGAGCATTTCAGAGGAGTTCAAAATGGGTGAGATCAGAAGGAGCACCAACATGGCCTGACAGCAGTTCCTAGAATTCAGAGGCCTCATTTTGCCATGAACTTTTGCCCCAGCTCTAGAAGAGGTGAGATTCTGTCCTTCCCATGAAGTGATATCCTCTGTCAATCCTCACCCTCTGCCCCTTGAGCTATTCCTATTCAGCTGGAAGTAAGTGAGCTTATTAAAAAACTATGTGGTTGCCCTGCAGGGTTTTTTTTTTTTTTTCAGTTTTCCTAATCCCTCTAATTTGAATGACCAAAAGATGGCATTAGAAATAAAATTTTCAGTCATATCATGAAGTTAGGTGGGCTTGAAAGCCTCCTGGTGGTCCTCACTAGTCTGGATAGGACATAACTGTCCTCCTCACTGTCCCAGTGAATTTCAGAATTGGGTCTGTGACAGATGCTGTAGGTTGGCTGAACAAAATATTCCCAATCCAGCTCCACAGTCGTTTCTCACACTATCTTGCAGCCTGGAATATTTATAAGATATGCTCAGCAATCAGCCATCAAGTGGAATATGGCTTGGAAGTTGTGTAAAAATATTGATGGTTATTTTTCTAAGAGTGAAGAAGGTAAGGCATATACAAGGAAGAGAAACTTTAGATCTTTCTTTGAAGTTTGAAACAAACTATCTCTCAAACTAATTCTTATTTAGCTGAAACTGAAATTGATACCATAACCCTTGATGTAAACAAGCAACCTCTAAGGATGAGTGACTATTGCAATCTGAATGGAGACAGGGTCTACAAGTCAACATCATAGTAAATCATATAAACAACTTGCGCTGATACTGTTATTATTGCTATTCAATTCAGTCAGGAATCTAGCGTTGCTGTAAGGATCATATCTATGAATACATTTGAAAGTTCTGGAGAACTATAAACCTCCAAATAAAAGGCATACTACTGTTACTGTCTTTTCTTTTAATGACCCTTACTTAACTTTTCACACTTCAGCACTTGACTCTACTTTCTCCACTAAGGTTTTTCTGAGTATACATTGACAGTTGTTGAATGTCCACTTGATGAAAGGGTACAGAGCACATCAGTGGCTCTATCTATCACCCTGTATCTAGACCACATCTTGGAAAAATTGTCAGTTGAGCAGGGTTTGCTATGGGGAGCTCCCACTCATTTGCAATCCTATACTTTATTCCCTGTTAAGTCATTAACTGGAAAATTAAAAGGTTGTTTCATAACAGCTTAAGCCACAAACATTTTAGAAGCAATGTTCAGGACAATAATGAATGATGGTGGCTGACTGATAAGCCATCAGTCAGTAGCTTCATAAAACACACCACCTAAGCAACCAACCCTGTGCTGCCTATTCCCACAGACAGCCCTGCCTTTTGGGCAACATTGCTGAGGCTTGCTTTTGATCTCAGCCATTGAAAATTCCTATTCAACAACAAGTTGCTCACTGTTTGCGTTTCCCCTAAGGAAGAAGCAGTCTGTGGACTTCTGAGATTTAAATTCACCACTAAAATGAGGTTTTTCTTTTTCCCACCCTTGCTGCCAATTACTTCATAGTGGCAGGCTTGGCACATTTGCCCGCCCCACGAGACATACAAATGGGTTCTCCATGGGGATGAAATTCTTCATTGTTGTCATTCCAAAAATGTATGCTTTGAAAAGAATGTGCTATGTTCTGTAAAAACCTCTCCTACCAATACAAGTTTATATCTTTGCTACTGGAGTTTGAACACTTTTCTTTCTTTCATTCTCTTTTTGTCCATTCAGACACACACATAAAGTGACCTCTTGCAGTATGTGTCTACATCTGACACGCCTGCTTGCAGACACAGCTGAAATGACCTTTATTTTTTTTCTCCTTTAATGACACATCAACAGCTGGTCTCCTAAAGGGATGGGTGAACCCGGTCATACTTTAAGCCAGATAACTTTTCAAAAAATTTGCCAAGTATTTTACCAAATGCTCAGGCTTGTATTTCTTTAAACCCTTGTGTATTTGAAGAAAAAAATTTAATCCACATGTTTCTGAATAACTTGCCTTTAACTCATCAAAATATTTTATCAGAAAAAAATTATCATCCAAAACAGCATACATACCTTGTTCTTTCAATTAATTTATTTGTAAAATAAATTTATATATTATCTTACAGAATTTGGTTTGATGCTCACATTGCATTTAGTTCAAGGAAGTTTTCTAGACTGAAAATAATACATTGATCTGAACAAAACAGGCTTTTTATTCTGAGGAGAGGGAAGTGATACTATGATACATGTATGCAGAATTTAAAGCTTTGTCTGTCCTTCCTTCTTTCCTTCTTCCTACCTTCCTTTCTTCCTTCCTTCCTTCCCTTTCTCTTTTCCATTCCATGAAAGTGTCATTTGTTACGTTATTTAATTTGCTACAGTGCTACATTAGTTACATAATTTCTTGGTGGGAATTCACCTTGTGAATAGTCCACATATATTGCACTCCTTGGAGTTCTGTACAGCATAACTATACTACTCATATTCTACTCATATTCTAATTTATTGTAAAATATTAATGAATTTTAGTTCAGACTAAAGTTACTTTTCTAATAAACAGTAATATAATTAAACTGATAATAAATGAAAAACAAATTATAACATATTTTTATAGATCTGAGAGATATTTTTATAGATCTAAGACTATTTCAAAGGGAGAAAAAAAATCTCAGTGCCAAAGACAAAGCAGCTTTTCTATTTCCTTTTTGGGAAGAATGTGAAGGACAAGAATAATCTGTCTGGACAGACAGACGGATTATTGACCTTATGCAGGAACTCCTTTTGTTTCAGGCAAATAAGGAGTTTCTACCTTATTGCTCAAATATATGGTGAAAAGGAAGTCAAGAAATTCTGCAGTAAATCCTTTTAGGCATAGATTGACCCTTGACCACTAAACTGCCTTCAATTATTCTCTGGGAGAGAGAGAAAAAGAATTTTCAGAGTGAGTTCTAATTACATCATAAGAATTTTTTCCCTTGATGTTTGTTTTCTTTGGCTGGTGGTGCACAGCTTCTTGTGAAAAATAAATCCCTTGGTAGTGTTTGTCTTTCTTGTATGTATATGGGACTATTTGGCTCAAAGCAAGTTTAAGCCAAATCAAGAGTTCCTAGGCAGCCTTCACCTTGAACATAAAGAACATGATCCATCAGTTCAAGTGGTCCTTCCAGCATTTCACCAGTGATGCATGCAGAAATCCATCATAGAGGAATGCGTCACTTCATCTGACATGGATCCTTGCCCAGAAACTTAGTAAAACCTTAGTCAGTCCAAAAATTCATTCAGGAGTGTTTGATAAGACATGGGTATTAGTGAATATGAAAGGAAGATAGGGAAGTTAAGCTTATCCGTAACTGACTTAATCAACTTTCCCTCAGTTTATGCGTTCCCTATAAATCACATTACATTGTTTAAATTATTAAAAGTAAAATTAGCAACCACTAGAACTAATCATGAACCCAAAACATGATATAAAGGCTAACAATGGAAATAGCCTGACATTGAAATAGGTAACATGTGAAAGTAAGTAAGATATCAGAGTGTTTCACTGGTTTTAAAGAAAAAATTGTTTTTCTTGATCACAAAACATATCCTCATGTGAAAAAGCCTCAATAATAATAAAAATATTTCAAATACATTATAAATTAGGAATATGAAAAAGGAAGCTTTAGAGTAAAATAAATCCCCATATGGATTTTGTGTGTGATTATTATACATAGGTATGAAAATGGGAAAGGAGACAAAGCCAAACTATTTTAAGATGACTTACCCATGAGCATAAAAAAAAAAGACCATATCACAAGCTTCATAATGTAATAATAAAAGTCTTATGTTAATATTATCCTTTCATTCAGTAAATATTTTTATATAGAAAGTTCATTTTACAATGTATTTCAAGTCATAGGGGTTAGCTGGGGGGCACATTTGTGGTGTTCATTATTATACCATATGCAGGATAAGTTTAGAAAACAAAACAACCTGGGCAACATACAAATTGGTTACAAGTGGATCATGGATATGTATGTGTCTTGTTAAAATATGTATGTTGGAAGGAGTCAATAGGTTTCGTCCCTTGGCTTTGGATTGTGATATTTACTATTCATGTGGTAAACTTCCTTCCTCATTTATAGGAAACAAAGTTCTGATATTTTATAATATCTTCTTTGTTCAAATTTGAATTGGTAATTGAATTGTTTAAGAAATATGACATAGGAAGACTTGAAGAATCTAGGAATTTAATAGAATTTTAAAAAGAGAGCTCTTTGATCTTCTCTAGGAGGCGAGTCTCAGAGATCTGCTTTCCATTGTTATAGTTTTCATGTAATGTCTGCTGCTTGACTTAGAATATGGTTCTAAACCAAATCAAACTTCTAAAGGGACTGGGAAAGGAGAACCACTAAGTTATGGCTGATTTTCCCAGGACTAGTTTCTTAAGCCTCATCTGTTTCCTGAATAAAAATCACCAATGATCTCTTTAGGAATAAAAACTCTCATTTCATATAACCCTTATTTGCTTAGTTTTTAATATATATAAAGATATCAGTATCAGAATGAATAAGCGCAAAGCTCAAGTATTAAAACGTGTTTCCTCTAGAATCCTCGTTATGTTCAAAAATCAGTATAATTATTCATGTTGTGGAACATTACTGAAATAGACTATATGTTGGCTGGGTTCTAATTTAAGTTTGGATACATCTCAAACTCTCTATATAGGTATATTTAAATGTAACAGCTTAACTTGTTTGGGTAACATTTAAAAGCTCCTGTATTTTTAGGTTTCGGAGATATTCAGTGTACCTCCATTTGATTTACTTCAGACCTTGAGCAGGTGGTTTCATCTTATGCTCAGTTTTCAGTTCGTACTGAGAATAATAGTGATAACTATTTACATAATGTTAATCAATGCTAGTTGTGAAGGTAAAATGTGAGAATAACATTGACAGGCACAGACAAGAATTTAAATGGGAAGTTGTTTGGTATAATCTGATTAATGTATTACAAAGTTTTAGAGTTTTGCCCTGAATAAACAACTTAATTGTAGAGAGCAATTAGAAAATCAAACTTAGGTTCTGCACTTTGTAAATTTCTGTCTATGGTAGTGTGAATTATCTGTTTGAGATATGGTTGTGGCTGTATAAGACATCACTACCTGTGGCCCTCCCCTCCAAATTTAGAGGATGACAGGACTGCCAGGTAAGAACTGTGGAAACACTAATGTAAGGGAAACTGGCAATTAAATCAAGGTACAAATAAGGAAGGCGGTATTTCTGGCCAGTCTTCTGATGACAACAACTATCTGATGACTTTTGACTTGTAACAAATGGTGTATTTTTATGGTGCCTTAGAAGACTACTGAAGTTTTTCAGTTTGTAAGAAAATTTCCTGAACTACTAGCTGTTTTGACTGTTGGGTAAGAAAAATAAGCTAGAAAATGTTCCCATGGAAAAGATGGTGCGTCAAATAGATCTGATTTTGAATATGTCTCCCATTTGTTATCTGTTACCTTGGGCAAGTGGCTTAATCTCATTTAGCCTGTTTTCTCCTTTGTAAAAAAAATACAGCAATACTAACTCACTGAGTTTTTGTGAAGAACAAATGAAGTAATTTTTTACTTATTTATATAAGCAGTAAACATGAGTTTTGGTACATGGTATGAATTCAGATTATGTTAGTGACTGTTATTATTTATCTAATAAATCTGCTAAATTGTTATATCAATTGTTTTCTTTGTTATAAAATGTGGTGGTGGTTTCTGAATTCCCTTTGTTAACGTGAAAATTTATTCTGGATTTGGCCATCATATGTGGTAAGTAAGAGAGGAAAAAGACATAAGCCTGGGGTCCAATACAGTCCTAGGCTTGATTTCTCCAAGCCACTGCCTCAAAAGTACAAAAATAATTCTCCCTCTCTCTCCCTTAAACGTGTGTTGTAGAGTTATAATCTTTTCAAAAATCCTTCTGAGGTATAATTGACATATAACATTATATTAGTATTGGCTTTACAACATAATGATTCGATACTTCTATATACCGTGAAATGATCACCACAATTTAAGTCTAGTTTACATCCATCACCAGAGTTACATACTTAAGAATGAAGAATAAGTAGCTGAGAATAGGAGTCTGTTATTCCCAATATCTACTGTGCCCTGAATAGCAGTGTCTTTTAATTCCTGAAGGAACACAGATAACAGGTGATAGTAATCTGATAATGCACATAGCAATGAAAAAGTTGTGCTGAGTGACTTTAGTTCACCAAGATTCATTTCTGATGAATTTCTCTGTTTTTCTTACCTTCTGATTACTTACATTTATTTCTCACTTTCCCTGGCTCTTGATCTCTTAGCTGACCATAATACAGAATTGCAATATGTTTTACAACTGTTTAACACAAACTTTAATGATCTTTTTATTACTTTAAATATAAATTGAGTTTAATACATTTTAACTGAATTATGTGAAAATGGCTCTTCTTTCCCTTTGAGACAGACAACTATGAGAAAAATATCCCCGTAATCTAGAACATGGGTTTAAAATAATTTTTCAGTGATAAATGATGAGTACTTCTTTGTCTTTACTTCTTTTTTTTTAAATTTTATTTTTTGGCTGTGTTGGGTCTTCATTGCTGCACCTGCGTGCAGGCTTTCTCTAGTTGCCGCACCAGGAGCTACTCTGTTGTGATGTGCGGGCTTCTCATTGTGGTGGCTTCTCTTGTTGCAGAGCAGAGGGCTTCAGTAGTTGTGGCGCATGGGCTTAGTTGCTCCACAGCATGTGAGCTCTTTCCAGACCAGGGATCGAACCTGTGTCCCCTGTATTGGCAGGGAGATTCTTAACCACTGTACCACCAGGGAAGTCCCTGTCTTTACTTGTAAGTGAAAATGTGGGTTTTAGTAGGAGGCGTCCCATGTTTTCATAGTGTGATTCAGAAGGAAAAAAATGTGTACTATTTTATCATTTGGTACCACACCTTCATGTCTCAAGATCATTTAAAAAAACAAAATGCTTTAGCTAAAATATAGGACCAGAGGTCTTCCAAGCAAAAGAGAGCACAGAGGATTATTTTTGTTTACTCATGCATGGAGAGGGAACTCATGCATAGAACTATGGAAGAACAAGACCCAAAACTTCAAACCGAGTTTCCCACTTATAATCTTTACATCCTCCAGTTCATTAAGTCATGTCATTTCTCTGATAAAAGCCTTTTATTTCTTCTTTTTTTTTTTTGCAGTACGCGGGACTCTCACTGTTGTGGCCTCTCCCATTGCAGAGCACAAGCTCCGGACGCGCAGGTTCAGCGGCCATGGCTCAGGGGCCCAGCCTCTCCGCAGCATGTGGGATCTTCCCGGACCGGGGCACGAACCCGTGTCCCCTGCATCGGCAGGCGGACTGTCAACCACTGTGCCACCAGGGAAGCCCTTTTATTTCTTCTTATACTTAGAATAATACTGAAATTCTTTCCCATGGCTATAGACCCTCCACTATGTAGCAATATTGCCTATCTCTTTAACTTCACTGTATATACTTCTCTCTCTGTATTTGTTTAGTTAAGCAGATAAATTTCATTATTTCCATATTAAAAGTGAGGAGCCTAAAAAGTAAAGTGTTCAGTCCACTGACTTTTGTGCAGTATTCAAAAATAAAGCCACATATCTGATAATCTATTATATCTTGACGCACACTTGATACTTGAGCGTTCAGTCTGAAGTATTCAAAATGTATCAGATGGTTTAGTAAATAAAATAGCAGCTCTTCAGTGAACCCTAATGCAGTTGGTCAAATGATGGCCCCCTCCAAAATATATGTCTGCCAGAACCTGTGAATGTGACCTTATTTAGAATAAAAGGTCTTTGCACATGTAATGCAGTTAAGGATCTCAAGATGAGATCATCCATGTTTATTCAGGTGGGACTAAAATCTAATGGCAAGTATCCTTATAAGAAAGAAAAGGAGAAGACACAGATGGAAGTCCAAACCAGAGTTTCAGAGGAGAAGTCTATGTGAAGACACAGAGGATAAAGCCATGTGAAGACAGAGGCAGATACAGATATTGTCATAAACTTCAAATAAATATTCAATTCTATCCAGAAAACCTAATACGTTTCTCACTTTTCTGCATACCAAGAAGAGAGTATACATCTCCTTTTCAATTATTAACCCCCCTTCATTTTCTCCTTTAGGGTCTCTATCAGATTATCTATACTCATCATTCTTCAAAAAATGGAAGATATTAAACTCAAACTGCTTCACCTTATCACCGGTAAACTTGTAGACCCACCGGCATTAACAGGCATTTCATTTTCTTCCCACCTGTAACAATGAAGGAAATACCCCACACCTACCATCTTCTATCAAAGAACAATCTATCCACACATTCCCAGGACCCACTCTACTCTTGCCTTCCCAATGAATGAACCTTAGTTTGCCTCCTCTCATTCCAGCATCATCACATTTTTTCTCTCTTTTGAAGCATTCCAACAAGCACACAAGCATGTTATACTCTAGGCCATATTATAAAAGCCTTCCATTGGCCTTATATCTGTCTTCAACTCCAATTTTCTGACAGTTTTTGTAGAAAATATGTTGCATTTGTTCACTTACCAATCACCTTTAATGCACTTCAATCTGTCTTCTATCTCCACCACTTTTTCAAAAGCACACATCAACATCATCAAAAACCTCCATGTTGCCAAATCCAATGAATACTGCCTTCTCCTCATATAATGGACCTCTCAGTTACCATTAATATGGCTATCCCCTTCTCCCTTTCTTGAAACTCAATTTTCTCTTAATTTCTTTAACAATATACCTTGTTGGTCTTCCTCCTTGTTGTTCTTCTTTTACTACTTGAGTTCTTAATTTTGATGCTCTTCAAAATTCAGTTCTGGGTTTTCTTCTTACCAAAGAAACCAAAAAAAACCAAAACCCTGTTTTAAGGTGATGTCATCCATACTCACATCTTTAAATTACTGAAAATTTAATTCACAGATTTTTATCTCAAGCTCAGAGCTAGTATCTGAGTTGTATTCCATCGATCTAGTTGCCTGCTAGACATCTTCACAGAGTGTCTCACAGAGCCCTCTGCCCAAGTGTTCACCCACTTCCACTTTTCCACACTTCAGTAAATGGCATCACTGTTCATCTATCTGTTAAAACTAAACATAGAGAGCTCATCATAAATTCCAGACTTCCCCTCATCCTCCACATCCCACACAGCATAAGATCTTTTTTATAATAGTTACAAAATACATTTCAAATTTGTCTAATTCTATTCTTCTCCACTGCCGCCTCCCAAACACAGGCCACTACTATCTTTTACCACTATCTCTTACAAGACCCAAAACCTCACACTGAGTTTCCCACTTATAATCTTTACATCCTCCAGTTCATTAAGTCATGTCATTTCTCTGAGAAAAGCCTTTTATTTCTTCTTATATTTAGAATAATACTGAAATTCTTTCCCATGGCTACAGACCCTCCACTATGTAGCAATTGCCTATCTCTTTAACTTCACTGTATATCCTTCTCTCTCTGTATTTACTACACTCTAGCCTCACTGGTCTTTCCTCAGCTTTTGAACACATCAAAATATTCCTTCCTCAGTGTGTTTGTAATGTTCTTCCATAGTTCCATGCATGAGTTCCTTCTCATCCTCAAGTTTTCAGCTCAACGGTTATCTAATCAAAGGTGGTGCTTTTCTGACCACCCTACGTAACTAAATCCTCATTCTATTATTGTCTTTTCTAGTCCCTTATTTGTTTTCTTAGTGACATTAATACTTTGTAATTGCTTAATTTTTTCACAGTTTCCTGCATTAGAATGAAAACTTTATGATAGTATGGGAGCCTGTCTCCTTTGCTAATCATTGAATGCCTCTGAGTACAGTTTCTGATCCATAATAAGTCTACTTTCTAAGGACAAATGATTCATCCATTGTATTGCCTTCAGGAAATTCAAGTTGGACACTCATTTAACAAATGATAAGAGATAAGTGAACTTCTAAAGTAATACCCAGAGGCTTTCTTATTTATAAGTTAATTTTTTTTTACATCTTTATTGGAGTATAATTGCTTTACAATGGTGTGTTAGTTTCTGCTTTATAACAATGTGAATCAGTTATACATATACATATGTTCCCATATCTCTTCCCTCTTGCCATCTCCCTCCATCCCACCCTCCCTATCCCACCCCTCCAGGCAGTCACAAAGCACCGAGCTGATCTCCCTGTGCTATGCGGCTGCTTCCCACTAGCTATCTACCTTACGTTTGGTAGTGTATATATGTCCATGCCTCTCTCTCGCTTTGTCACAGCTTACCATTCCCCCTCCCCATATTTTAATATAATTGTTCATTGTCAACCATGTATCTGAAACTGTGAGCTCTGAATGAGCTCTGGATGAGCTCATAAACTAGTGGACTTACTCTCAGTATAATATCTTTGTACAGTATCATAAACCACTTAATTAAAAGAGGAAACTTGACACAAAACAAGTGTTGGAAGGGAGTTCCCTCAAGCACAGTAACAAGTCTACACTATTGTTAACCAGTAAGGAATTGAAAGTGACAGATGAAATATGACTCCTACGAGGATATTTGTGGTATATGAAGATGAGTCTATAATCTAAGCCAACACTAGACTCATACACTTTCCAAATACAACCCACTGGTTTTTTTTCAGAGTAACATTTTGAATGACTAGAGCAGATCAGAAAACAAAAATCATAAGCCATATATTAGATTGTTCAATGCTTATCAGGTACATTATAGTTAATTTTTCCTATTTGGATTCTCTAGTTTGACAGACCTTAACTTTTGTTGAATATAAGACTACAAGGTAGACTTGGAATGTAAGAATCTGTGAACTCAGACTTGGAATTTTTCTTTTAAAATTTTATTAGGGTTCTAAGAGCATTTGGACTGTGGTATTGTATGAGTTCAAAGTGGGGTAGTATAATAAAAAGCAATGAAAGATATAAAAGAATTTGGGGTAAACCAAAGGTAAAATTAATGTTCTATTCATAAGTATGCTACAAGTAATTAATTCTCAACTCAAATTATGATAAAATAAAAGCTTTAGAAGCAGACACATTTGAATTTGAGTTGATGCTCTGCTGCATACTGATAATGGTGTAAACTACTTAACCTTCATTTTCCAAGTGTCTTCAAAATCATCAAAAGACAAGTTGAATAAGCTAGGCTCTTGAGCTGGAATTGAGAATATATCAATCCACTGAAAAATCAATGATTCTGCACCATCTATGGTTACTCAGCTGAGCTAAAGACCTCATTTCTCAAGTATTCTGGATGAGACAGTTTACATATCACTGTAAAAAGGGAGAAAAGGTAGTTGGTGGCAGACACATAGATAAAGGTTACTCAGGAAAAAAGTCTGTCTGGATTAAATATCCCAAGAAAGTGGCATGATGCCATTTCTGTTCCAAGAGGTGAACGCAATTTGCATCTTGAGTGCTGTAATCAAGAACAAACAACTCTTGACTCTACAAATTAAACCATCCTGTTTTTTTCTTCTTAAAAAAAAGGGAAGTAAGAATTAAGAACAAAAATAATGCAGCAAAGCAGAAGCATAAATAATACAGTTCAGATAAAGAAAGGGTGACATGCTACAAACCAAGCTAATAGTCCTTGGACAGAATAACAGATTTTGGAGAAGCACTGTTAATGTTTTTCACGTACTTCATGAAAATATATAAAATCTTAAAATCTTGTGTTCAGTTTATTTAAGACAAAATAAAAACTATCAGCCAGTGCTTAATAAATTTCTATTTAGCTTCATGTGGTATTAATAAAGGAGAGATTCAAAGTTTACTAATTTGTAAACCTCACAAGGTGTTTAAAATGAAATTCTGAATAATTCTAGATTTATTGCTATTTTATATGGATATTATGTCTCTATAAATGATATTCTTTAAATACCATTTCAAGATACTTACTTGACAAGCTATTTTATTGTTTGCTCATAGCTTTTCAAAAGCTTCAATCAGAAGACTAGAGTTCTTTAAACATTAAATAAATATTTCACCCCCACCTGCAGAAGCCTAATTTTCTTTGGAGAGTGACAAGCTAATCACAAATGGTCTGATGGACTGCCTGTGTCAGCCCATTTGTGTCTCCCCAGTCTGGGAAGATACCATATTTAAAAACCAGAAAAATAGATCATGCATTTACAGTGCTTTGTTCTTTCTTCTGCCCATTACAGGTACTCTAAATGGTTGAAATTCAGTGAAATTTAATGACTGATGTAATAGACCAAGGCACTCATTTAGTGAAGGCTATGTGTTGTGGGCCCAAGCTCTTGGGACATGATCATTGATTCAAGAAGACTTCAGAGGGAAGGAAAGAGCTCTAGTCAGATGGTGCTTAAAGAAAAAATCTGAAGCTCTTTCACATAAATCAGTCAATTAATATGCTAAGTCACAAAAGGTAAATCATGAAACTGTTGTTTCCCAATTCCAAAGCTGTCCTTTTCTGGTGTCTCCTTGACTTGGGACTACTTTTCAGTTTTTCTCCAATAGTTTTAATTTTTAAATATAGAAATAAAACAATTAAATATAAAAAGAAATGTGTGACTATCCCAGATGTTGGCACCCTGGTCTGATAGCAAGAACACAAGTTAAAAGTCTGGTTTTCACCTGGTTTATACTGCTTAAAATAGAACAATTTATATAACCTCTCTAAGCATTAATTTTCTCATTACACAGTAGTGTGGGCACTATCTTCCTCCAGAATTGTTTTAAGGATTGAGTGTAGTGGACTCATGGTTAAAGGATTCACAATTAGAACTTAAATTATGCCCAGGTGAAATGCAGACATATGCATTTAAGTCTCTGAAGGAGTGGTGAAGATGAACTACAAGCTGTTCATTTACCTAAAGGCACAAGCAGCTTTCTGAGAAGAAACTCACGCTAAAGAGGGAGAGAGAGAAATGCACAAAAGTTGCAAAGAAAAAATCTCAGTTTCCTAGAAGGAAAGGTAATTCTGTGTCCAATACAGTGTTCGTCACTAAAATCTATTTTCTGTCCTAGCCAATGAACTCACGAGCAAATCCTGAAATAATGTACAAAAGAAAACAAAATCCAAACCTGACAAGAAACTGTTTCATTAAGATTTTGAATATATTGGACAACAAGAGTAGTAATTTTAAAACTGTATTACAAAAATGGGAGATTTGGATATTTTCTGCTTATACATTTGGCATGGTTATGCACACTTACAGCACATGAGAACACAGCTCAGCTCTATCATATCAAGGATTTCAAAGGACCACAAATATCCTTGCCAATGACAACCAGAGATATCTGGCACCCTGACAGCAGTGGCTGTAAACATGTAACTCAAAAGGTCCCTATGTAGTGGCTTCTAGACCTATGAGCAACATCAATATCTGAATTGGGAATTTAAGTTGAGTGCCAGCTGCAGGGATGGTATTCATGTAGAGTATCACATCACCAAATAAGTGTAAGGTAGGATACAGGAAAATGGCTACTGGATACACTAGGTCAGGGGTCAGCAAACTTTTTCTATAAAAGGCCAGACAATAAATATTTTAGGTCCTGTGGGCTGTACGGTCATTAGTGCAACTACTCAACTCCCAATGTAATGAGAAAGCATCCACAGACAACTGGTACATGAATAGGTGTGGCTGTACTTGAATAGTATTTTATTTACAAAAACAGGTGGTGGGAGATTGGTTCAAGATGGTGGAGTAGAAAGACATGCTCTCACTCCCTCTTTTGAGAACACCAGAATCACAACTAACTGCTGAACAATCATTGACAGGAAGACAATGGAACTCACAAAAAAAGATACCCCACATGCAAAGACAAAGGAGAAGCCACAATGAGATGGTAGGACGGGCGCAATCACAATAAAATCAAATCCCATAACTGCTGGGTGGGTGACTCACAAACTGGAGAACACTTACACCACAGAAGTCCACCCACTGGAGTGAAAGTTCTGAGGCACACGTTAGGCTTCCCAACCTGGGGGCCTGGCAATGGGCGGAGGAATTCCTAGAGAATCAGACTTTGAAGGCTAGTGGGATTTGATTGCAGGACTTTGACAGGGCTGGGTGAAACACAAAAGTAGTGTGCACATCAGGACCAGGGGAAGGAGCAGTGACCCCATGGGAGACGGAACCAGACCTACCTGCTAGTGTTGGAGGGTCTCCTGCAGAGGCAGGGGGCAACTGTGGCTCACCAAGGGACAAGGACACTGGCAGCAGAAGGTCTGGGAAGTGCTCCTTGCCATGAGCCCTCCCAGAGTCCGCCATTAGCATCACCAAAGAGCCCAGGTAGGCTCCACTGTTGGGTCGCCTCAGGCCAAACAACCAACAGGGAGGGAACCCAGCCCCACCCATCAGCAGACAAGTGGATTAAAGTTTTACTCAGTTCGGCCCACCAGAGCAACAGCCAGCTCTACCATCCACCAGTCCCTCCCATCAGGAAACTTCCACAAGCCTCTTAGAGAGCCTCATCCACCAGAGGGCAGACAGCAGAAGCAAGAAGAATGACAATCCTGCAACCTGTGGAATAAAAACCACATTCACAGAAAGATAGACAACACAAAAAGGCAGAGGGCTATGTACCAGATGAAGGAACAAGGTAAAACCCCAGAAAAAAAACTAAAAGAAATGGAGATAGGCAACCTTCCAGGAAAAGAATTCAGAATAATGATAGTGAAGATGATCCAGGACCTCAGAAAAACAATGGAGGCAAAGATGGAGAAGATGCAAGAAATGCTTAACAAAGATCTAGAAGAATTAAAGAAAAAACAAACAGAGATGAACAATACAATAACTGAAATGAGAAATGCACTAGAAGGAAACAATAGCAGAATAACTGAGGCAGACGAACAGATAAGTGACCTGGAAGACAGAATGGTGGAATTCAGTGCTGCAGAACAGAATAAAGAAAAAAGAATGAAAAGAAATGAAGACAGCCTAAGAGAACTCTGGGACAACATTAAATGCAACAACATTCACATTATAGGGGTCCCAGAAGGAGAGACAGAGAAAGGACCCGAGAAAATATTTGAAGAGATTATAGTCGAAAACTTCCATAACATGGGAAAGGAAAGAGCCACCCAAGTCTAGGAAGCACACAGAGTCCCATACAGGATAAACCCAAGGAGAAACATGCCAAGACACACAGTAAGCAAACTGGCAAAAATTAAAGACAAAGAAAAATTATTGAAAGCAGCAAGGGAAAAACGACAAATAACATACAAGGGAATTCCCATAAGGTTAACAGCTGATTTCTCAGCGGAAACTCTACAAGCCAGAAGGGAGTGGCATGATATACTTAAAGTGATGAAAGGGAAGAACCTACAACCAAGATTACTCTACCCAGCAAAATCTCATTCAGATTCCATAGAGAAATCAAAAGCTTTACAGACAAGCAAAAGCTAAGAGAATTCAGCACCACCAAACCAGCTCTACAACCAATGCTAAAGGAACTTCTCTAAGGGGGAAACACAAGAGAAGAAAATGACCAACAAAAACAAACCCAAAACAAATAAGAATATGGTAACAGGCACATACATATCGATAATTACCTTAAACGTGAATGGATTAAATGCTCCAACCAAAAGACACAGCCTTGATAAATGTATACAAAAACAAGACCCATATATATGCTGGCCAGAAGAGACCCACTGCACACCTAGGGACACATACAGGGTGAAAGTTAGGCGATAGAAAAAGATATTCCATGCAAATGGAAATATAAACAAAGCTGGAGTAGCAATACTCATATCAGATAAAATAGACTTTAAAATAAAGAATGTTACAAGAGACAAGGAAGGACACTACATAATGATCAAGGGATCAATCCAAGAAGAAGATATAATAATTATAAATATATATGTGCCCAACATAGGAGCACCTCAATACATAAGAAACTGCTAACAGCTCTAAAAGAGGAAATTGACAGTAACACAATAATTGTGGGGGACTTTAACACCTCACTTACACCAATGGAGAGATCATCCAAACAGAAAATTAATAAGGAAACACAAGATTTAAATGACACAATAGACCAGATAGATTTAATTGATATTTATAGGACATTCCATCCAAAAACAGCAGATTACACTTTCTTCTCAAGTGCACATGGAACATTCTCCAAGACAGATCACATCTTGGGTCACAAAAATCAAACCTCAGTAAATTTAAGAAAACTGAAATAATATCAAGCATCTTTTCACCACAAGGCTATGAGAATAGAAATGAATTACAGGGAAAAAATGTAAAAAAACACACAAACACATGGAGGCTAAACAACATGTTACTAAATAACCAAGAGATCACTGAAGAAATCAAAGAGGAAATCAAAAAATACCTAGAGAAAGGGCTTCCCTGGTGGTGCAGTGGTTGAGAGTTCGCCTGCCGATGCAGGGGACATGGGTTCGTGCCCCGGTCTGGGAAGGTCCCACATGCCGTGGAGCAGCTAGGCCCGTGAGCCATGGCCACTGAGCCTGCACGTCCGGAGCCTGTGCTCCGCAACGGGAGATGCCACAACAGTGAGAGGCCCATGTACCGCAAAAATAAATAAATTAATTAATTAAAAAAAAAATATCTAGAGACAAATGACGATGAAAACACGATTCAAAACCTATAGGATGCAGCAAAAGCAGTTCTAAGAGCGAAGTTTATAGCTATACAAGCCTACCTCAAGAAACAAGAAAAATCTCAAATAAACAATCTAACCTTACACCTAAAGAAACGAGAGAAAGAAGAACAAACAAAACCCAACGTTAGCAGAAGGAAAGAAATCATAAAGATCAGAGCAGAAATAAATGAAATAGAAATAAAGAAAACAATAGCAAAGATCAATAAAACTAAAACCTGGTTCTTTGAGAAGATAAACAAAATTGATAAACCATTAGCCAGACTCATCAAGAAAAAGAGAGAGAGGACTCAAATCAATAAAATTAGAAATGAAAATGGAGAAGTTACAACAGATGCCGCAGAAATAGAAAGCATCCTAAGAGACTACTACAATGCCAATAAAATGGACCACCTGGAAGAAATGGACAAGTTCTTGGAAAGCTATAACCTTCCAAGACTGAACGAGGAAGAAACAGAAAATATGAACAGACCCATCACAAGGAATGAAATTGAAACTGTGCTTAAAAATCTTCCAACAAAAAAACTCCAGGGTCAGATGGCTTCACAGGTGAATTCTATCAAACGTTTAGAGAAGAGCTAACACCTATCCTTCTCAAACTCTGAGGAAGGAAAACTCCCAAACTCATTCTATGAAGTCACCATCACCCTGATACAAAAACCAGACAAAGATACCACAAAAAAAGAAAATTACACACCAATATCACTCATGAATATAGATGCAAAAATTCTCAACAAAATACTAGCAAACAGAATCCAACAACACATTGAAAGGATCATACATCATGATCAAGTGGGATTTATCCCAGAGATGCAAGGATTCTTCAATATACACAAATCAATCAATATGATACACCATATTAACAAATTGAAGAAGAAAAACCATATGATCATCTCAGTAGATACAAAAAAAGCTTTTGACAAAACTCAACACCCATTTATGATAAAAAACTCTTCAGAAAGTGGGCATAGAGGGAACTTACTTCAACATACTAAGGGCCATATATGACAAACCCACAGCAAACATCATTCTGAATGGTGAAAAACTGAAAGCATTTCCTCTAATATCAGGAACAAGACAAGGGTGTCCACTCTCACCACTGTTATTCAACATAGTTTTGGAAGTCCTAGTCACAGCAATTAGAGAATAAAAAGAAATAAAAGGAATACAAATTGGAAAAGGAGAAGTAAAACTGTCACTGTTTGCAGATGACATGACACTATACATAGAGAATCCTAAAGATGCCACCAGAAAACTACTAGAGCTAATCAATGAATTTGGTAAAGTTGCAGGATACAAAATTAATGCACAGAAATCTCCTGCATTCCTATACACTAATGATGAAAACTCTGAAAGAGAAATTAAGGAAACACTCCCATTTACTACTGCAACAAAAAGAATAAAATACCTAGGAATAAACCTACCCAGGGAGACAAAAGACCTGTATGCAGAAAACTATAAGACACTGATGAAAGAAATTAAAGACGATACCAACAGATGAAGAGATATACCATGTTCTTGGATTGGGAGAATCAACACTGTGAAAAACGCTATACTACCCAAAGCAGTCTACATATTCAATGCAATTCCTATCAAATTACCAATGGCATTTTTGTTTGTTTGTTTTGTTTTTATTTATTTATTTTTGGCTGTGTTGGGTCTTCATTTCTGTGCAAGGGCTTTCTCTAGTTGGGGCAAGTGGGGGCCACTCTTCATCACGGTGCTCGGGCCTCTCACTATCGTGGCCTCTCTTGTTGCGGAGCACAGGCTCCAGACACGCAGGCTCAGTAGCTGTGGCTCACGGGCCTAGTTGCTCCGCGGCATGTGGGATCTTCCCAGGCGAGGGCTTGAACCTGTGTCCTCTGCATTGGCAGGCAGATCTCAACTACCGCGCCACCAGGGAAGCCCCACCAATGGCATTTTTTACAGAACTAGGACAAAAAATGACCTCGAATAGCCAAGGCAGTCTTGAGGGTAAAAAACGGAGCTGGAGGAATCAGACTCCCTGACTTCAGACTATACTACAAAGCTACAGTAATCAAGACAATATGGTACTGGTACAAAAACAGAAATATAGATCAATGGAACAGGATAGAAAGCCCAGAGATAAACCCACGCACCTATAGTCAACTAATCTATGACAAAAGAG
Organism: Monodon monoceros; assembly: GCF_005190385.1. NCBI lineage: Eukaryota > Metazoa > Chordata > Mammalia > Artiodactyla > Monodontidae > Monodon > Monodon monoceros. Next base: position 23,711,716 of record NW_021703776.1, on the reverse strand, counting down.
GCAAGGATATACAATAGAGAAAAGACAGCCTCTTCAATAATTGCTGGGAAAACTGGACAGCTACATGTAAAAGAATGAAATTAGAACACTCCCTAACACCATACACAAAAATAAAGTCAAAGTGGGTCAAAGACCTAAATGTAAGGCCAGACACTATCAAACTCTTAGAGGAAAACATAGGCAGAACACTTTGACATAAATCACAGCAAGATCCTTTTTGACCCACCTCCTAGAGCAAGTGGAAATAAAAACAAAAATAAACAAATGGGACCTAATGAAACTTAAAACTTTTACACAGCAAAGGAAACATAAACAAGACGAAAAGACAACCCTCACAATGGGAGAAAATATTTGCAAACGAAGCAACTGACAAAGGATTAATCTCCAAAATACACAAAAAGCTCATGCAGGTCAACATCAAAAAAACAAACAACCCAATCCAAAAATGAGCAGAAGAGCTAAATAGACATTTCTCCATAGAAGACATACAGATGGCCAAGAAGCACATGAAAAGCTGCTCAACATCACTAATTATTAGAGAAATGTAAATCAAAACTACAATGAGTTATCACCTCACACCAGTTAGAATGGGCATCATCAGAAAATCTACACACAACAAATGCTGGAGAGGGTGTGGAGAAAAGGGAACCCTCTTGCACTGTTGGTGGGAATGTAAATTGATACAGCCACTATGGAGAACAGTATGGAGGTTCCTTAAAGAACTAAGAACAGAATTACCATATGACCCAGCAATCCCACTACTGGGCGTATACCCAGAGAAAAAAAAGACACATGCACCCCAATGTTCACTGCAGCACAATTTACAACAGCCAGGTCATGGAAGCAACCTAAATGCCCACCAGCAGACGAATGGATAAAGAAGATGTTGTACATATATACAATGGAATATTACTCAGCCATAAAAAGGAAAGAAATTGGGTCATTTGTAGAGACGTGGATGAATCTAGAGACTGTCATACAGAGTGAAGTCAGAAAGAGAAAAACAAATATCATATATTAACGCATATATGTGGAACCTAGAAAATCGTACAGATGAACTGGTTTGCAGAGCAGAAATTGAGACACAGAAGTAGAGAACAAACATATGGACACCACACGGGGAAAGTGGTGGGGGGTGGGGTGGTGGTGTGATGTATTGGGTGATTGGGATTCAGATGTATACACTGATGTGTATAAAATGGATGACTAATAAGAAAATAAAGGAAGAAAGAAAGAAAAGAAAAGAAAAAACCTGTGGTGCACAGGATTTGGTCTTCAGGCAACAGTTTGCCCTGGTGTAGTCTAATTGAGAGGACTTGCTCCTGACTATAATAGAATAATACTTGAAGATTATGAGAAACAAATGAGGAAATAGTTTTCAACAGAGTTTAGAAATTACAAATGTATTGTCAGTGGGTGTCAAAGTAATAATGTTTAATACTTAGATGAGATACCTCTTTCTAACCCCAAAGGAATTATAATTACATATCCAAACTTTTTCACACACAGAAGGCAAACACAATTATTCTCTTTATATATACGTCCTCTTAAAGAGAAATTTCTGAAGCTATCCTTCCATTCCTAACAATCTCATTGTACAAAATCCCACTTTTTCTGATAATGTAAAGAAATACATTGGTTAGTGCCAATCTAATATTTTGCCTAAGTGAATGACATCATCCTTTGATTTTAGCTAAATTATAAGAAGGTAGGATGCTTTAGGAATCAAGAAAAGGCATAAGGGCAGCTTAGTAAGATAATAAATAATTTCACTTTATAACAATATGGAACTGGAGTGTTTGCAAGATGGAATAATTTAAAAGAATGAGGGTTAGATGATTATTTTTGGAAGTGACTTTGTCCTAATTCTGGCCAATAATTTGTAAAAGGAAACCTGCTGGAGACTACCTGGAAAGGATTTTCTCATTAAGAAAAAAGAGGAGGGAAGGAAGGAAGGAAGGAAGGAAGGAAGGAAGGAAGGAAGGAAGGAAGAAAGGAAGGAAGAAAGGAAGGAAGGAAGAAAGGAAGGAAGAAAGGAAGGACAGAAGGGAGAAAGTATTCCTTCCATGTTTCTTCTGTAGCATGTTAACTTTTTCCTCTTGCAGATTTTTTCATAGTCCTTAAAACAGTGTTACATTTCCAGGCACCAATGAAGAAAGCAAACTGAAATGTGTTTGTGAGGAAAAGAGTGAGGAAAGCCTTCGCAGAGGGTCTTCAGTAGTTTTATACCTAAAATGTTACATATCACAACTGCAGCATAAAGGAAGAATGGTAAGGGACCTATTTGGTTGTAAGGCTATATTTTACTTGAAGTAAAATATTATCTCAAGTAGAATATAGAAGTTAGGTGTGTATACTGTAATCCTCTACAGCAGTGCATAAAAACCATAGAAGAAATATAATGAAAAATTTGATAAATTAAATGCAATACTAAAGTAATTTAAATAATCAAAAGAAGACAAGAAACAAAAAAAGACAGATAGTACAAATAGAAAATTAGTAATAAAAAGGTAGACTTATATTTAATCAAATCAACGATTTTATTAAATGTAAGTGGTCTAACACACTTTATTAAAAGAGATTGTCATGTTGAATTATTTTAAAAGACCAGAATATATGCCGCCTTCAAATATAAGTACTTGAAATATAATGATAAAAGGTTCAAGGGAAAAAATAGGAAAAGATTCATCACGCAAGCCCTAATAAAAGGAAGCTGGAGTGGTTATATTAATATCTGAAAAGTAGGTTTCAAAAAACAGGGAAATTAGCAGAAATAAAAAAGGATATTACGTAATGATAAAACTGACAATTCATCAGAAAAATCTAATAATACTAAATGTGCCTACAACTAACAACAGAGCTTCAAAATATGTGAAGCAGTAACCATTCATCTAAAAGGAGAAATAGGCAAAACCACAACTTCAGTTAGGGATTTCAATGCTCATTTCTCAGTAATCAATAGAACAGGTAGACAGAAAATCAGTAAGAATGTGGAAGACCTGAAGAAAACTATCAACCAACTTGTCATTTGTAGAACACTCCACCCAACATCATAAAGAATACACTTTCTTTTCAGGTACACATGGAACATTCACCAAGAAAGACCATATTTTGGATGAGAAAAAAAACTTTATTAAATTTAAAAGACTGAAGTTATATTCCTTGACCATAATGGAAATAAAAACAAAATTTTAAAAAACAGAAAGGTATATGTTAAAACTCAAGCACTTTGATAATAAACAATATATTTCTAAATAATCCCCAAGTCAAACAATAAGTCACAAGGAAAATAAAAAAAAATTGTACTGAATAAAAATGGAAATACAACATATCAAAAATTGAGGGATGCAGATAAAGAATTGCATAGAGGGAAATTTATACTGTAAACTCTATTTTAGAAAGAAGAAAGAAATCAAATTAATAACCTAAGCTTCCAACTTCAGAAACTGGATATAAAGAGCAAACAAAACTCAATTCATGCAGAAGGAAGGAAATAATAACTGTAAGGCCAGAAATTGATGAAATTTAAAATGATTAAATCATAGGGAAAAGCTATTAAATCAAAAGCTGCTTGATTGAAAAGATCAATAGGATCAATAAAAGTGACAGGCCTCTAGTAAAAATGAGGAAAAAAAAGATGACTCAATTAGCATCATCAGAAACAAAAGGGTGAATATTACAGACATTATTAGGATACTAAAAGAATACTATAAACCACCCTGTGAGCATATGTTCAACAAATTAGATAAACTGGACCAGTTCTTTGAAAGACACAAATTACAAAACTGATTTCAAAAAAATTTAAATAACTGGAATTATCCTCTACTGAACAAATTGAATTCATAGTTTAAAACCCTCTGAAAAAATAAAACTCCAGGCACAGATTGTTTTATTAGTAAATTCTACCAATAATTTAAAAATGATACCAAGTCTACAAAATATCTTCCAGAAAACAGAAACAGAAAAGATATTTCCCAAACCATTTTATAAGGCAACCATTTATAAGGCAACCACTTTAATATCAAAACTAGATAAAGAAAGTAAATGAGAATAGTGTAGTCCAATATCTCTCATGAACACAAACATCTTCTATAAAATATTAGCCAAATGAATACAACAATATATAAAAAGAATGCTACATCCTGATCATATGGGGTTTATCTCAAAAATGCAAAGTTGCTTCAACATTCAAAAATAAATCAGCATATTAAAATCACCATATTAACAGATTAAACAAGGAGAAGACACCTAACCATCCCAACAGAAATTGATAAAATTCAATATCCATTCACAATAAAAACTCCCTGGACATTATGTATAAAAGGAAAATTCTGAAGTTGATAAAGGGCATCTACAAATAACTAAATCTATCTTCATACTTAATGGTGAAAATTGAATGTTTTTACCCAAGAGCAAGAATAAGACAAGGATATCTGTTCTTTTAACTGCTCCTCAACACTGTATTAGTGGCTCTAGATAGTGTGATAAGACCCAAAAAAAGTCAGTTTTCCCTAAATTGATCTAGAGATTTCACACCACCCAGTTAAAATCTCAGCAGATTTTGTAAATATAATCAAACTAATTTTACAATTTATATGGGAAAACAAATGTATGAGAAAAGCCAAACTATTTTTCCAATAGAAAAGTCTGAGGTATCACATTACCCATTTTAAGACTGACTGCTGACCTACAGTTCTTAAAACATTGTGCCATTAGTGAAAAGATAGACACAGAAAGGACAGAACAGATAATGCTGAGTTAGACCCACACAAATAGAATCAATTGATTTTTACCAAGCTGCATAGACAATTTAATAGAGAAAGGATACTTTTTCAACAAATGATGCTGGAACAATTGAATATCCATATGAATGGATCCAAACAAAAGAACTTCAACCTATATATTTCATTCAGTACAAAATATTTATTTCAAAATGGAACAAAAGCTTAAATATAAAACTAAAAATTCTTAAAAGAAAACATAAGAGAAATATTTATAGTCTTGGATTAGGCAAAGAGTTCCTAAATAAGACAACAAAAGCATGATTTGTAAAAAGAAATAATTGGTAAGTTGGATTTCATTGATATTTAAAGTGTTTTCCCCGCAAAAGATTTAAAATTCTAGCCAAGTATTGGGACAAAAACATCCAAATCAAATATCTGACAAAGGATTTCTATCTAGAATATATAAACTCAACAATAAAAAAATTAAAATTAAACGGGTGAGAGACCTAAATAGATTCTTTACAAAGATATATATGGCAAGTGCTCATATGCAAAAGATGTCCAACAAAAATAGTTATAGAGAATTGCAAATTTAAAAATATGAGGAACCACTACATCCCTATTAGAATAGCTAATTTTTTTTTTTTTTTAAGTAACAGAGAAAACAGAAAAAAGTTAACAATAATATGGGCTGCTGAGGATGCCTTTTGCTGGTGGGAATGCAAATTGATACAACCATCCTGGAATAAATACAGTTGTACCATTTTTATTAAGCTAAATATACACTTACATGACTCAGCAATCCACTTTTAGATATTTACCCTAGAATAATGTTCATGGAATATTTATCAGTTCTGAGATATTTTTGTTTGTCATACCTGTGGGTATTACTGGCATCTAGTTTGTAGAGGGCAGGGATGCTGCAAAACATTCTACAATCCCCAGGACAGTCCCCCATAACAAAGAATTATCCAGTACAAAGTATATCAGTGCTGAGGTTGAGAAACCCTGTCCTAGAAAAATGAAAGGTTCATTATACAAAAACCTGCATATGAATAGCATTATTCATTATTGCTCCAAAACAGGAAATGACCAAAATATCTTACAATTGGTGATTGTAAGAATCACAAATTGTGATTCATCCATATAATAAAATACTACTTAGAATAAAAAAGAATGAACTATTTATACATGAAACAACATGAATGAATTTCAAATGCATTATGCTAAGAGAAAATATCAGTCTCAAGATTATATAATGTATGATGCTATTCATATGACATTCTCTTAAATAAAAACTAAAGGGGCAGGGAAGTATCAGTGGTTGCCAGGGGTTAGCAATGGAGGAAGTGTTTGACTATGAAGGACAGTATGAGGGGTAACAGAATTGCCCTGTATCCCTTCTTTGGTGGTGGTTATACCAATCTATGAATATGTTAAAATTCATAAAACTGCATAACGAAAAAAAAAGAAATTTACTGTATGTAAATTTTTTAAACAATTAAAAAAGCAGACAAATCTTAAGAAACTGACAAAAGGGGAAATTATATACATATATTTTAAATTATTACACTTCTTAATGAGATATTGTGTTAAAAGAATATACACTGGAGCAATGATACCTGGGTTCAAATTCCAGCTCTGCCACTTAGCCCTATGATCTTGGACAATTAGCCTAACCTTTCTGAATGTTAGTATCCTCATCTGTAGAGTGTGAATAATAATAGTTTCTACCTCATAGATTTGTTATGAGTTAATATGCAATTACATACTTAAAATATTGCTTGATGGACCATAAATACACTAGGAAAATTAGCAATTTTTTATTATAAATGACACAAGATTTATAGAGTACATACTCTTACATCAATTGTTGTTTAACCTGGAAGAATTTGAAAGACATGCTTAATAAGTTAATAATTTTAATACATTTTAATCAAATTTAAATCAAGAAAATACTATGTTGGAAATTATTAAATATGTTACATCTTATAATTTTCTGTCTTAATTATTCCAGGTTGATAGACTCTCATGAAATCCACCAATGTCTGCATTTTCCACTTACTACATCAAGAATATCTTTCCGGGCTTCCCTGGTGGCGCAGTGGTTGAGAGTCCGCCTGCTGATACAGGGGACACGGGTTTGTGCCCCGGTCCGGGAAGATCCCACATGCCATGGAGCACCTGGGCCCGTGAGCCATGGCTGCTGGGCCTGCGCGTCTGGAGCCTGTGCTCCGCAATGGGAGAGGCCACAGCAGTGAGAGGCCCGCGTACCACAAAAAAAGAAAAAAAAGAATATCTTTCCATTTCAGTAGTTTGTATCTAAAACATCCTTTGAAAGGCCTGATTTTTTTCATATAGACATTGTATAATTTATTTAACTGACACCCCACTTCTGAACATTTAGATCATTTTCAGGTTTTCAAAAACCATATTTTTTCTCTATAGAATTAATTTTCTACTAAGTTGGAGCTTTTGGCTATTGCTTCCCCAAGACATTGTATCAACATCTTTTTAAAAAATCAAAGCTCTATTATTTTGTAGTTGCCAGTTATTAAATATCCTTAGCAAGAATTCCCATTCCACCTTTAAAAACAGTATGAGAAGATAATGTAGTAAGTAATTTTGAGAATACAAATTTATGTTTTCAAGACCATAAACAAGGTAAATAAACAAGGCAACTTGCCCCAGTTCTACCCCCTCTGAAGAATAAATTTGTAACTTCATCTTAAAAAGCAATCTCAGGCTCTGTGTTCTACTCATTCACCTTTGATTCACAGGTCCCAGCCTACACAGCCATGGAGGATAAGTCAGTCACCTGCTCTGAAAGTGGACTCTTTTTTTCCAAGAGATAGCATGACTTTTATTATTTGCAGTGGCCCAGGTCAGGTTTCCACCATGAATCTTTAGAACATGTCAAAATAATCTGAGCTAGATTGATGCAGCCACTGTGGAGAGCAGTATGGAGTTTCCTTAAAAAACTAAAAATAGACTTACCATATGATCCAGCAATCCCACTCCTGGGCATATATCCAGAGGAAACTCTAATTTGAAAAGATACATGCACACCAATGTTCATAGCAGCACTATTTAAAATAGCCAAGACATGGAAGCAACCTAAATGTCTATTGACATATGAATGAATGGATAAAGAGGATGTGGTACATATATACAATGGAATATTACTCAGCCATAAAGAAAGAATGAAATAATGCCATTTGCAGCAACATGGATGGGCCCAGAGATTATCATATTAAGTGAAGTAAGTCAGACAGAGAAAGACAAATATCACATGATATCACATGATATGTGGAATCTTAAACAATGGTACAAATGAACTTAGTTACTAAACAGAGTTAGACTCACAGATATAGAAAACAAACTTATGATTACCAAAGGGGAGATCGGGGAGTGGGAGAGATAAATTAGGAGTTTAGGATTAACATATACACATTGCTATATATAAAATAGGTAAACAACAAGGACCTGCTGTATAGCACAGGGAACTATACTCAGTATCTTGTAATAGCCTATATTGGAAAAGAATCTGAAAAAGAATACATATATATGTATATATATGTATAACTGAGTCACTTTCCTGGCACTTGAAACACAACATTGTAAATTAACTATACTTCAATTATATATATAAATAAACAATTTGAGCTATACCTCATTGGTTAAGAGAATATGAGTTTTTAAGGTGTCTGAATTGCACACTTCCTAATTGTGTTATCTAAGAAGAGAAACAAAACACCTTGTCCAACAATATTTTCCTCACTAGACTAAAAGCTCTTCAAACCAGGATTTGTATCCTACTAATTTCATACCCCCGAAACATGCATAATGCTCAAATATTATTAAATAATTGCCTAGTGGAGGTATTTTTAAATTAAAGGTATATGTACATGTGTTAGATGCTTAGATTTACTGAAAGGAAGATGGTATAAAAATCTTCTAAACCTTAAACTTTGCTGTATGAAAATATGATCATATAACCGTATAAAGAAAGAATTGTTCAAATAAGCCACAAACTCTTCCATTTTTCTCATTTGTAGTTGAAATGTGATATCATTATTGCCCTTAAAATGAAGTATATATATCAAATATATATATATATATATCTCAAAACTTCCACAAACAAGTACTAAACAGCAAGGAAAATATATTAACTTGTGGGAGTTAGTATATTTATATATAGGTTATCAATCATCCACATTAAGTGAAATTTCTACTTTCTCAGTTACAGAATTTCTAATTATCTTATTTGCTTTTGTGCAATTTTGAAATTTGTAATTTAGGGATTATGTAAACTCTACTATCTGACATTAATTACTTGTACTCAAGGTGATGGCCCCACCTGCTAATTTAGTTAAATAGTTATTAAAAAATTTAAAAGGAAACCAGATGGATAATTCTAACTCTTCTGTTGGATAAGCACTTATTATTTTTGATAGTTTATGTAGCTTCTCCAAATTCTCATTAGAGAATATTAATCATTCTAGGTTAATCTGGCAATCAAAAATAAATATCTTAAGTCTTTTTTTTTTTAATTTGTCAGGTGATCATATGTTAGGGACAATCATGAAAACTGAGCAGGAACATGTTGGGAAGCATAACACCATAAATTTACAGCTGGACTTACGTTGGCTGAGAGATTGATGACCTGCTTGTTAATGTGGGAGAAATATACATAGGGCATATTGAGTTACTATAGTGTGGGTAGTTTGATGTGCTGTGATGTGTTATGTTAGAACCACTCTGTTTGACCTCTGCTCAGTGATGCATTAAAAATGTAAAGTATTGTACTTCCTTAGAAAGTAGACTCAATGCACTGCAACCCCATGCTGGTTGTTACCCAAAGCAAGCATGATTAAATTATACACATCTCTTGGTTTTAAAGGAAGGAAAAAATAGGAGGAGGAGACACATTTCTCATGGATTAGCATCTTCTGATCTATTTTTGCAACTAACCTAATACAAATTCAGTAAATCATTTTTTTCAGGATTGAAAAGAAAAATCTTTTATGTCCGTGCTTTTAATGTTGAACAGATCTGAAAAAAAAGTCCTAGCAAATCAAGGGTCTCTTTAAATAGAAATGTTTCACATCATATGAGCATACAAATCATGTTTATTGCAAAAGTAACTTTGAGATTCTTCCCAAGGATTTTTAAAGCACCTCTTTTATATCTGTATTCTTCAACATAAACATACACACAGACTCTGTGACATGTGCTTGCTCCTATACTAAGTTCCTAATGGTTCTCAATCATGTAAGTTCTTTCTGGGTAAAGATCTTGTCTCCATCTCCCATAGTATTTACATAGTCTTGTATTTAAAACAGCAGATTCTAAATAAATGGTGAAAGCACAATGACTGTAAAAATGAAGAAATAACTTGAGTAACTTGAATTCTATCTTTCTATGTAACCACTTGAGTTTTTACTTATATTTAAATTTTTTAGGTAAAATAGACTGTGTACATGAAAGGGGTAATGTGCTTTGGGGAGTAGCAATAAAGTATGTATTTCAAATGATATAAAATATTTATTGAATTTGAATAATATTTTTAAAGCTTAAATGTTCTCTTTAAAATTGATTTTGAATTAAAAGATGATTTAAAATTATTAGTGACTGTTACAAAATTATTATTGATATACTTTTGTTATGGAAATATAGGAGATATTTAAAAATTATGTGCTTGGGTATCAATTATGCAATGTATGCTTTTGTTTAATCAAAAGGGGAGAAGAAGCTGGGGTGGAAAATGTAGAAGGTGTTATAGTACCTAACAGTTTCTATCACATCAGAACATTTCCATTTCTTTAGTATTTTTTTTAAATAGTTGCTTCTTTTTCCTCTTTTTTCATGATTAAAGCATCTCATTCAGACTGAAATTATTATTTATGAGGCTTGATTAAAAATGTTTTATTTTTTCAGATGTACTTGTTTCAAGGCTTGGGAAATAATAAATTCCTCCTGGCTTGAGTTATTAACATTGAACCATGTCTTCAAATTGACACTTAGACTAGACTATAAAGGACACATTTTTAGACTGTAAGTTGTGCTTTTTGGAAGCCAACAGAATGTAAAACCTTGCTTATTATATAAAATTCAATTTACTCTATATTTTAAATATAAATAGTATTATATATTTCCATACATGAACCCCTGACGCTGAAGTTTCTATTGAACTTTTGACTTGTCTTTGAAATTTGAGAGGAGCCATTAAGAAACTGATACTGAATCATCCATTATGGAAAAACTCAATAAATTTAAAAAATGAATTAAAAATATCAACTCAAGGGCTTCCCTGGTGGCACAGTGGTTGAGAGTCTGCCCGCTAATGCAGGGGACATGGGTTCGAGCCCTGGTCTGGGACGATCCCACATGCCACGGAGTGACTAGGCCCGTGAGCTACAACTACTGAGCCTGCACGTCTGGAGCCTGTGCTCCGCAACAGGAGAGGCCGCGATAGTGAGAGGCCCGCGCACCGCGATGAAGAGTGGCCCCCGCTTGCCGCAACTAGAGAAAGTCCTCGCACAGAAATGAAGACCCAACACAGCAAAAATTAATTAATTAATTAATAAACTCCTATCCCCAACATCTTAAAAAAAAAATCAACTCAATAAATGTAACTGTTAATTGGAATTTGTTTATCTAACATGTTATTAACTAAAATGACATGTCTTGTGGAATCCTGTGATTTTCTGGGTTACTTCACATAGGAGGTTGGTGGTGGATGTAATTGGAAGTTTTATAGGAAGCAGAAAAGAACACTAGAAAGTGACTGGAGAAGAGAAATTAAATCAGATTTATGAGAGATAAAAAATAAAAAATTAAGAAAATAATTAAAATAAATTATAAAATAAAGAATTAAGATTTGTTTCTAAATAAAAAACAAATCAGGCATAGAACAATGAATACAGTATTAAATTGTTAAACTGAGATTGATGTTGAGTCCCATTATATTGCTGATGTCAAACAAAGAATATTTATGTAAAGCTCTAGTCTTTTATGGTAACCAGAGTTAAAAACACACACACAAATATTGCTATTTGGGAGTAGTACCTCTAAGAATATAATGATCCAACTTTCCATGACCTTGATTATCAGGTTAACTTTAAAGTTTTATTCTGGGGCTTAGTAAAATGAGCCACACATTTCCCCACATCAGTGTGGGCTTGCCTCTCCTCCATTCCTTTCTTTTCCTTGGTCTTAGACTCCTTCATTTGTGATCAATTTTTCTTCTTCATTATTCCTGTTTCTTACTTCGTCTTTTGGTCTAAGTTGGTTACCTAAGCATTCCTCTCCACTCCCTACTTCTGGTGATATGGAATATTTGAGTTTTCAGGAACAAATGAGTAACCTTTGCATGAAAATGTAACTAATAGTAGAACAGCTCTGTGTTTGCTTTCATGTTAGCTATTCAATGTTGGTTATTCATTTACAAGTTCTCTTCCAGAGTAAAGTACTTAGGAAGAACTGGTTCAGAATGTAATCTTTGTTTTCAAGCCTTCCTTTTATCTTGGTTTGTTCCCTATGTCCTCATGCCTGAAGCAGTCACTCTGTTCTTATATGTCGAACTGTTACAATTACCTTCACATTCTACTGGAAAAGTCATCACTTCACAAACTCCCACTCAGTGTCTCTGTATCACTGGGAATGAAGCATAGTTGATATGATTTCCCACCAATTCAGCACTAAAGTCAGAAATATAATGCATGGCTTAAAAGTCTCAGGCTTGCAGCCACTTCTATTGAAGGATACAAGTTCAAGGACTAAGTATACATGCATGCAATGATGTTGTGAATATATGGAGCCCTGAGGATTTAAACAGGCAAGGCAAAGCAAAATAGAACACATATTATAAAAATGTGCTGGAAGAGAGGTATAACAACCTGTTGTGACAAATCTGGAAGGAGTTATCTATTTATTGATTCAGCTACTAAACATTTTTCACTAAAGATTAAAAAATATGTGGGTAACATTAAACCACAGTTTGAGATTATTAACAATATTCTTACATAATGAATACATAAAACATTCCAGACTTTCGGTTTTCAAAAAAATGTGTCTTTTAAAAATATCAAAATAATATAAAAGCAATATAATATTACTTGGAAGGAAAAAAAAGAAACAAAATCATCCATACGTTCTCTTATGGGTTATGTCCCCTCAAAATTCATAAGTTGAAATCCTAACTGTCAGTCCCTTACAATGTGACTTTATTTGGAAATAGATTCCTTGCAGATGTAGTTAGTTATAGTAAAATGGGATCATGAGAGTGGGTCCTAATCCAATGTGACTGGTGTTCTTATTAAAAAAAAAACAAATTTTGGACACAGGGGCATGCACACAGGGAGAATATCACATGAAGAAGCATACGTGGAAGACGGCCATCTATAAGCCAAGGTGAGAGAGCAGAAACAGGTCTTTCCCTCATAGCTGTCAGAATGAACCAACACTACTGACACTTTGATCTCAGACATCTAGCCTCCAAAACTGTAAGACAATAAACTTCTGCTGTTTAAGCCACCTAAGTTGTGGTACTTTCTACAGCAGCCCTAGCAAACTAATGTACCTTCATTACCCAGACATAATTTCTGTAAACATTTGTTATAAATTCTTTAATCTGTGACCTCTTTATGTTTGTTTGTCAGTATGTGTTTTCTTCCAATAAAAATAAATTGTGAACAAATATTGTAAGGCTACAGCAGTGAGTTTTTGCGTCCTAGTATTAAGTCTATCATCTTCCCTCCACTGGTAATGATACACCAATTTTAGTACTAAGCTAAATGATAACATTTCCCAGGCTCCTTTGTACAAAGGGATATTAGCCAAAAGATTGTGTGAGACTGTCAAGAACTGCAGAATTTCTGAGATTTTAAACTTCCTGCAAGCAAGCAAGTTAGCCTACTATAGTCTCTTAGAAGCTAGCTGAAGATATGAGATTCCTGTGTCAGAGATAAAGGATTTTATTCCTCACAGCAATAGCAGTGGTCAGAATACCAGTTTTCTTTTCCTAGTTTTCCAAGAGCCAATTCTAAGCCCTTCCCCAGGGCTACAAGAAGAGGGCCAGGCAATACTACCACTCGTGAAGCTGAAATTTTCATTAACAGTCAGTAAGCCTAAACACCTTCTGCCTAGGAAGGAGACACTGTTTCTTCCGAGCCTGCTTTCTTAAAAACATTCTTAAAAAGAGAGACTAGCAGCTATGTTCTGAGGTGCAGTCATGTTCTGAGTCTGGCAGCCATGTTCTTAGAATGACAGCAGGAAGAGAGGAAACTGAAGTCCACACCAGTACTGGCCTGTCTGTTCTCAGGGTTCTTTTATGAATAAGAAAGTTTAATTTCTATAACTAAATCACTGTTCTTTTGGCATTTTCTGTTTCATGATCCAAACCTAGTTCTAACTGATATCCAGTCAATAAAACTTGTATTTAAAACATCATTTTTCATAATTGTAAAGGAATTCATCATATAGTTATATCATCATTTATTTATCTACTCCCTTTTTCTTGTGCCCCCTTATTCTGCCTTCATTTTTCTTTTACTCCAATAAAAAGAAGCTTTGATGCACTTCGTTATCATTAAAATTATTTCCTTAAGATTGGTTAAGAGTTTTCTTTTTTGTTGTGGGTTTTGTGTAGTATAATTTTATTTTATGTAAATATGTGCATATGTAGACAAAACAACAAAATCTTAAGTTTATAAAATCAAATCACCATATCCATCTCTGCCTTTTCTCTTCTCTCTCTACATATATACAAAATACCAGCACAAAATTTAAGTCTTAAGAGGTAACAGCCCTTGAACATTTCTATTCACAGTTCTTCTGAAGTTAAACTGTATAGCTCTAAATGGCATGCTTTTATTATACCACAGTTGATTAAATTTAACCCATATCCGATAAGATCCTTCAATGAATTTAAAGTTATTTTACTTTACTTACTCTTCTCCTCTTTCCCTTCTTTTTCCAAATTTGGTTACATGCATGTATATGTCTTATTTCTTAATTTAAAAGATCTTTATTGGAGTATAACTGCTTCATAATACTGTGTTAGTTTCTGTTGCACAACAAAGCAAATCAGCCATATGCATAGATATATCCCCATTTCCCCTCCCTCTTGAGCCTCCCTCTCATCCTCCCTCTCCCACACCTCTAGGGCATCACAAAGCACCGGAGCCGATCACCCTGTGCTATGCTGCTGCTTCCCACTATCCAACTATTTTACATTTGGTAGTGTGTGTATATATGTCGATGCTACTCTCACTTCGCCCCAGCTTCCCCCTCCAACCACATGTCCTCAAGTCCATTCTCTATGTCTACCTCTTTATTCCTGCCCTGCAACTAGGTTCATCAGTACCATTTTTTTATTTTTTAGATTCCATATATATGCATTAGCATACGGTATTTGCTTTTCTCTTTCTGACTTACTTCACTCTGTAGGACAGGCTCTAGGTCTATCCACCTCACTACAAATAACTCAATTTCGTTTCTTTTTATGGCTGAGTAATATTCCATTGTATATATGTGCCACATCTTCTTTAACCATTCATCTGTGGATGGACATTTAGGTTGGTTCCATGTCCTGGCTATTGTAAATAGTGCTGCAATGAACATTGTGGTACATGTCTTTTTGAATTATGGTTTTCTCAGGGTTCTGCCAATTGCTAATGCTCATAAAACCAACTTCTTTTATTTACCCAATAGATGAGCTTTTCTACTAACAACAGATAAGCTTGATCAACAAAGAGAGGTAAATGAGCCTATTTGGATAGAATTAATATTGATAGGTCTTCTTATCAAAGTTGAGTAATAGAGTTGTATTTATTAATTTAAGACTATGTTAGTGTATTTGATAATGCAGAAAAGGCCAGGTCATATCCCCTGAGTAGCTTCTACCTTAGTAATTCACAGTGCTTTTACTGCTTCAGATAATGATTCAGGATGTTAATATATTAAATGTAATGTATCTTGATAGATATGCTGCATAAAAGGCATAGAAAATTTATTTTAAGGGTTAATATCCATAGGCATAATTCATATATATAACATTTTTCTTTGTCTTTTTTAAAATGGTGAATTCAGGCCTCTTGCTCCTTATAGCTTCCCTGCACCCAGCTCTGCTTGTAACTAGAAGATGAATAACAGAAATAGCAGCTCTATGTGTGTGTGTGTGTGTGTGTGTGTGTGTGTGTGTGCGTGTGTGTGCGCAAGTGTATGTTTTGCATGCCTGTACTAACAGCTGCACAAATGCATTTAGGCACGGAGAGATAATTATCTAGGAAAGAGATCAAGAAAAATAATTATGTGCTACATTTGCTGATACACTAGCAATAATACTGTAGACAGAAACAAACTAGGTCTGAGAACAAATGGCAATTTTCTTCTGTCTGTGTATCAATAATACATTCTTAGTTATAATTCACTAGTAACAACTACACCATACCTAACACCTAATAAAAGAGAGACTCTCTAATAAGATACTAGTTCAATTTGTTCACCACAATTTAAACTAAATGCAGTAGAGTTAAGGTTATCTTATGAAGAAGACATTGCCTTGGTGTAATTCAACTCTTTATTACTGATAATGAGCCAAAGCTGAATAAAAAGCTGAAATAGAATCTAGAAATGTTTAGGAAGAATAATTTGGCAAAACAAAATTACTGGTAGTAAAGATCATCACCATTGCCTAAGAAATTCAGGTAGAGGTATAAACAACAGTTCAGATAAGTTTGATCATTTAATTTGGGAAAAATATAATTGAGGCTTCTATGTGGCCAAAGATTAGAGTCACAATAGAGGCAGGAATCAAAATCAACAAAAGACAAACAGTGAGATAGATATTGCTTGCTTTTTGGCTAATTTGCATTGAAATGGTCCTCCTATGGGTTAGGCAGTCTGACACTTTGGAAGGCCTGGTGAAGCCTTTCTTCTGAAACTGAAAGGGCCAGATCCATGGTCTCATAAACCCTTGGCATCTCAGACATAGGCATGTGACTCAGCCTGAGCTTGGGATCTCTGCTTTACCAGTTAGATTCGCCTGCCCTAGACAACACGTCTGTACTGACAGTTTACAAATCCTCTGAAACGTTGTGGTGGCAGTAAAAATAGCCAGAGACCAGTGACCACAGTGGCAGCTCCACTGAATTCCAACAACTCAGCATGGTATGTCCAGTGGTCCTCGCACCAGAGGCAATTTTCTAACCAGACTGAGTGCATGATGTGATGGCGGCTTTCTTCCTGGCTGCCTGGTTTCCCTTTCATCCTGCTATTTTTTCTCAGTCCAGTTTAGCAGCCTTCCTGCTGGTTCTGGAAGGTACCAGGTATCTTTCCAATAATTCATTTTTCTGTTAAACTAATCAAAGGTGGCTTCACTTGTTTGAAATTAATAGCCCTTGCTTAATTACATTAATGATATTCATGATAACACGATTCTAATCCTCATTTGTAATCCTGATGATTTTTTTGAAAATCCAATGCTTTGTACCGTCTAAATTAGTCTAATCGTTTAATAGAGATATCAGAAGTTTTAAAGTACACCTGAAATCTACAGAGCATTAGTGTATGAATACAGCAGGTATTTACAGACAAGAAGGTGAACTTAACCTAAATAATTTGGAGAATTTTTATATTACTAAATTCTTCAGAATAAGACCTTAAGAAATTGCTGCTAATAGAAGTTCCTTAATTTGGGAAAGAAAATCATTCATTCTGTTCATTTTTATTCTCAAGATATATAAATATGCATATCAAGAATATATTACGTATATGTGACATTATATGCAGGTCATTGAGAATATGTGAAACAAACTACGGAGAAAATAAGGTGAAATATTCTCAATCTTTTTTTCTAACCCAATATCAGAACCTGACTATTCTTATTAATAATAATTACTGACTAAAAGTAAGACTTTTTGTTGATGTCTATTTGATATAGTTGTTTGATATAATAAATATGGATCTGTTACAATATAGAATCTTTTTTTTATTACCCCAGTAATGTATGAACATACATCCCTGGCATTAGCTCATTCCATTACCTTGACCTTAGTTCTGGCCCCCCTTATCCCTGGTTTCTAACCCAGATAACTTTAGCCTTAACATATCCATGATACCAAGAAATGGCAATCACTGAGATCAGAGAGCATGTTTAAGGACAGGACTGAGGAAGTCTATATCACACGTTACTTAGTAATTTTAAAAGCTTCACATTTAATTTTGTTAATGTTTAGTGAAAACGGCTGTGTCAAAATTGCAGTGTGACATATACATTGGCTCATGATTGTGGTAATTGGAGAATGGGAGGCAAGGAAACCTACTGGACCATATAAGTATTTTAGGAGTAGAAGATGTGTTGTTTGTTCTCTACTCAAACAACAGTGACTAAAGCATTCCAAGAATGGGTAATAACATGAACAATGAAATAGAGCCAGCTCTGAATGTTGTGTACATGTATTTATGTGTTTGTTGAATTTCAAGGTCTGAAATGTCTATATGTAAGAAGATTGATCTGAATGGGAATGCTTATATAAATTACATTAGAAACCTTGCCCCTATACTATGGACTGAATTGTGTGCCCCTAAAATTCATATGTTGGAAACTTAACCCCCAATGTGGTGGGATTTGGAGATGGGGCTTTTGGGATATGATTAGGTTTAGATGAGGCCATAAGGGTGGGGCCCTCATGATGGGATTAGTGCTCTTTTAAAAAGAGATACCAGAGAGCTTGCTGGCTCTCTCCACCATCTGAGGACACAGTGATATGCAGGCCATCTGCAAGCCAAGAGAGTCCTCACAGAACCCAACCATGCTGTCACCCTGATGTTGGTCTTCCCAGCCTCCAGAACTGTGAGATATTAATTTGTGTTGTTTAAGCCACTCAGTCTATGGCATTTTATTATGGAAGCCCAAGCTGACTGAGACACCCTACATACTAGAATTTTAACTCTATTATGGAACTTATAACAATTCTATCGCTGATTAAACATGCATCTTTTTTTCCATAACACTACTGTGTTTGTTTGGAAGGGTTTAGAGAAGACCCCAAGATCCTTGTTTTCAAAAACCTTAGAACTTGGAGAAAAATTACATGTACATGTGAGCAGCTGTAGAACAGCTCTGAAGATATAGAAACAAGTATATAAAGGGTATATATAATAAATGCTAAATGCAAAGGGATGGAAGGAACATCATGGGCTGGGGTCAGTCCAGCTTCCTGGAAGAAATTTGGCCAAATAGCTGTACAACTCTAAGGAGATAGTTTATAGTTTTTGGACCTCACTCACCACATCTGTGAATGAGGAGCTTAGTTTACATACAGTTCAGTCTGTTTCCAGTTCTCATAATCTGTGAAATCATGATTCTGAGCTTAACTCTACTGGAATGGAAGCCACATATTGGCAAAGAGCAAGTACCTCTTTCTTGAAAGGCAAGCACAAACTTCACTAGTTAGACATCTGTTCAATAGATTTTACAAGACAGGTCTCAGAGGAGATTTGAGGAAATGGACCTACAATTGTACATTTGTTTGTTGGCCGGACTGACTAAATCAGTCAGTTAATTTGGAGTCTTCATACTTAACACAATCACACATACTTAATATAAACTGTCATTTATTAAGTATCTATCATATACCAAGAATCCTACATATTTTGTCACTGACCTTTACTACAGCTACTAAGTATAGCTACACTCATTTTATAGCTGAAGAAACTGAGGCTCAGAAAATTTAACATAACTAGAAGTACAGAACTGGGAATTAAGGACAAACCTGTCTGATTCTGATGCACATTATCTTTCCACTTGTTATAACACAGAGCTCTCTAACATTTAGTAAGAGTTTATTGAGGCCCTGTTCTAAGGGTTTTACAGGTTTTAATTCATTCAACAATCCCATGGACACTTTTTATCCTTGTATAACAGACGAAGTATCTGAGGAACAGAGAGGCTGAGTAACTTGTGAGTGATTACATGCTAGCAAGAGGCTGAGTTGGGATATCTCTGTCATGACTTCTCACCTATATAATGCTATGTAAATGCCAGCCAGATGGGTATGCTCATCACTAATAATACTAGCTGGGGAAAATAATCCATTTTATCACATCTTAGTTATTTCTTAACCATTGGGTAAAATGAATAAAATTGTGCACAGTAAAGAGTCTGACCAAATATCAGATAAACCTTTCAATCTACCAAGAGTCAAAGCAATTACTTGTGGAGAAAGCCTAATCAATTTTCTTATCAGGCTTATATTACTGTCAATAAACATAGCCGAGATTTTGTTTGCAGTTACTACATAGCTCGAGATTGTAGTTAAATTCAAATTAAACTGCAATTACCCTATAGTAGCAGGGGGTATTTTTGGCAGATAAATTACATTTTATCTAGCTATTATTGTCCCATATGAGATTAGCCAAAGAAAATTCTCATTTTATTACATGAAAGAGCCAATGACAGTCTTGGAATGTTTTTAGATAAGAATGAAATAAGAAGAAAGGAAAATCTTTACCTTGTCTTTAGAAATAAATCTATCTTGAATGAAAAATAGTATTATGCATCAATAGGAGAAATATGAAGTTTCTCTTAATGAAATAAGCAAAAAAGAGATATGTATGGGACCCCATCCCTAAAGAACTTTCCTCTTTATTTAGGCCCATAAAACAGAAAGATTACGTTCTTTCTACATCTCAGATGCAGATGTCAGGATAATGATATTCTCTGTGACTTTTATTGAAAACACTATCGGATTTTTACTGTAATGTCTCTGTGGCTAAAATGCTATAAAAGTATTCAGGAATCTAGGTCTAGGTACTTCTTTTCATTGTCAAGTTACTAACAAATTCCTGAAGAGATTTTCATTCAAGTTTTGCAATTCAAGTAAAGGAATATATGATTGAAATAACATAAATACAGAAAAGAGGAGGGGTAAGGAAGAGGAAAGTGAAGAGGGAAAAGGATTATAAATGCTCATGTAGCCAGAAAATCATGCCAATTATCAACTGCTTAGAAGAGAGACTCTAGGTCAGCGTTTGGCAAACGTTTTTCTGTAAAGAGTAAAGTACTAAATATTTTAGGCTTTATGAGCTATATAGTCTTTCTCCCAACTATTCAACTCTGCTATTTTGTGAGAAAAGAGTTATAAAAATGTAAACAAATGGATGTGGACATGTTCCAATAAAACTTTATTTACAAAAACAGGTGGAGAGTCAATTTGGCCCTCAGGGTCTACTTTCAATCATGCTAAGATTATATCTTAATGCTAAGATTATATCTCGGTGCTTTCTGACAGAACTTTCCACTTTGAAGGAAACGTTCTACATCTTTGTTGCCCAATTTGGTAGGCACTAGTCACAAGTGGCTATTGAGCACTTGAGATGTGGCTAGTGAGAGTGAAGAAAATTAAATTTTACTTAACTTTAATTATTTTGCATTAAGTAGTCATGTAACTAGTGACTACATTTTGGACTTCACAGCACATTTCTTTCTTTTTAATCTGAGAATGCAACTTCAGAATTTCCTTTCATTGTTAATAAAGAGAAACTTTTGATATTTTGAAGATTTTCAGAATGCAAATTTGGAAAGGTGGAAAAACTTTTCACTATAAATATAGAAAAATTAAATTAAAAAAGCTAATCTCAATTTATAATATATAATATGCATATACATAAATATAAATATACAACATGTATCTGTATTTACAGAATAAAGTCTCCCTTGCCTCAAGAGAAATTGTGAGAAAGATGCAGAAGTCAGGAAAATATGGATAAAATAAATAAAACATATTTGATTTTGCTTCTTTTATATCTTCTGATTAATGGATAAACAAATGGATTTGATGTCATTCTAGACAGGAGTTTTGAAAATGTATGTGGTGTCATTATATTATGAAGCATTTTTCTAAAATAATGTCAGTGTTATTCAATGAAAAGAACCAAAGCTTTGTAATCAAAAGTTGTGAGTTCAAGACTCAGTTTCATCACTTACTAACTGAATAACATTTTCAAATTACTTCCGTTCTTTAAGTCACAGTTTCCTTAATAATAAAATCGGGATAAAAATATCACCTACCATAACAAGTTGTGGTGGAGTTTGTGGGATTTAAATAATATGTACCCAGTGCATAGATAAAAAACTCATACACAGGTGGCTGCTTTTATTATTCTTGGTAAGGTAAAAGGATAAATATATATTCTACATGCACTCTGCCTGAAAATGTCTGAAATTAGTCATTCTCGACTCTCTCACCAGTGACTTAATTCTGCGATTAGCAATCTCTGTGTTTGCTTCTTAAGAAACAGTTATTGTATCAAATAAATTCAGGGAAAAATGCTTCTTTAGTCCTAGATTTTTGAAATCTCTTGTAGTAAACTCCCTTTAGCTGGTGATAGATGGAAAGACGCAGGAGGAGCTTCTTAAGAGACAGAAAATCCACTGCAGCCCAAAGTAAGTTGGTTAGGAAATGGCTTAAAAAAAAAATTGATTCTGCTTTACATTTATAGAGCAAGTCCACTGTCATCTGAAAGGTTAATGTTTGTGAGTGCACATTTCTGTCCCATTCATTTGTGCTCTGCCTTCATCTTGGGGACCTAATCACCTCCCCAAGACCCCATCTCCTAATTAACATCACCTCCTAATTAACATTGGGCATTAGGTTTTCAACATATGAATGGGGAGACGGGTGCAGGGCACACAAGTTCACACCATAGCATTATTCAAAAAAAAAAAAAAACTGGCTAATTTATTCTAATTGTTCAAATTCTAGATAATATATTCTAAGGAATTTGCACAACAGGTTATTTCACATCTAGATTTGAATACTGAGAATATAACTTCTTGCTAACTGGAAGCTATTAAATCCCACTGCAATCAAGAAATGCAGCTATCCTACAGAAATCTTTACAATGGTATTATTATTCTATAGACATAAATGGTTATTACTAGTCGGTAGATTACCTGTAATATACGTATATATTTTTTGTTCCTTTACTGCATCAAGTGAAAGGATTGTGTAGTGAGTCAGCTTACCACCAATACTGACTGTTAAAGCTCTTTCCTTACAAAGGAATGAAACCCACACAGAACAATAATAGAAAAATATTAAAAGATATCAACTTGAAGTCAAAATGCAGGAAGGACAGCCATGTCTTATGCAGAAAGCATGGGAGACATTAACACATTTCCTCTTTCTCTCTTCTGGGCTATATAGATTTTCCATTTCTGATGCTCTCAGCCTGTTAATGCTATTCACTTATCAACAGTATGGTTTTCCTACTCAATTAATAGTTTCTCATCCCCATAATTCAACTTGCAACTGGTTTTCCTTTGCCAGAGCACCAAACTAACAATGTTCATGACCATTCAACTTCAGAATCCACCATCAACTCATTTAAAATTCTTGGAAAAGAAACAAATTCTCTCTTTCACCTGTAGTTCGATGAGTATATTTGAGTCAGGTGCTCACCCCCAGACCAATCAGCTACAGCCTAGAAAAACTGTATGTGGTACATATCTAACAAACCAGACTCACTCTGGGCAGGCATGAAAAAACATACATGCTACAAAGGACATGGACTCTTTGTTCATCAGCAACTGAACATCTGAAAGATGAATAACCATACATATCAGGCTTGTATGGATGAATCTGGAGTATAAGGGATGTATATTCAGTTAAAATACAATTCTAGAGATAGAATTTCTGTAATATATTCTGAAAAAAAGAAAAATGATGAAATTCAATCTAAAAATCAGAATAATAGTTTTGTAATTGTTTTTTGCTTATCTAAAAGGACATAAATGATTGAGTAAAATCACATGAATGCTATAAAATTCTAAGATTTATATAAAATTTATTTGAGGCATCTTCTAAAATAGAAATTATTTTATTTGGAAGAAAACTATCCTAATATAAATCTAGCTAGAATAAATATAATTCTGGGTAAGTCTATGTGTAACATTTCTTAAAATAATTTTCCAAGTCTACAAATTAAATATGAAAATAGCTGTCATTTTCATCGATTTTTTAATTAATCATTACATACAATGCCATACATTTCTTCAGTTCCATAGATGTAGCACAGACTTATAATTAAGAATTTAGTTCATTTTCTTTCTATAAAATTTTTTACTACAAAAACTAGAATGCAATTCGGCTGTTAGGTCTAAAGTGACTGCATGTGGATTATGGAAGCAGCAGTTTTGAAGGGAACAGTTTATGGGATAATTTAAACTGTCTCATAATGTAGGAATTCTGACAGCTGGTATATATACATACGTCCTTCCCAAATACTGTTTCACAAATAAAAATGCATATAAACTGAAATATTACTGGAGTTATATACTCAATGGTTAACACACTGTGAAATATTTATAATAAATACAATGTATGGCTTTGCTTCACTCATGAAAATGAACTTGTTTCAGAAAGCACTACACTGAATTGTTTAAACAGAGGAAATGATCACTGACTGACAAATAAAAGTTCTTATACTTTAAAATGATAAAAAAGGAAAAAGTAATCTACTTTCCATTATTTATTTTATTTATGGAGTTCTGAAGAGTTTATGTTTAAATAAATAATATTTTAATACACTGAAGAATTATTTAATTTCTATGAATGAATTTCACTCATTCATCTATACTATACTGAGACCAAATAGTATGCTAATGCTATCTCATAGCTCACTTAGCATGTGTTTAAAAGATGTTAATACAAAGTCCATATTTGGCATACACACTAGGTCACTTCTGTTTGTTACATTATCTTGGAGACTGACATCACCTGCTATGTCAGATACTATTGCCGTTAAGAGAAAGTCACCTGAATATTAGCTTCCAATTATTTTTTAAATTATTTGCTGTGAGCATGCAAGTTTCAAAAAGTTAAAGAGAACTGGTTTTAAAAAACAAGATAGTCAAGTTAAATTTTTCAAGTTACTTTCAAATAAATAAATAAATAAACAAATGAGTTTCAAAACTAAATGAGCTATATATTCACATTCTTCCACTTAGTCTCTCAACAAAGGAGAAATTTCCTTCCTTTTGCTAATGAAAATTCCACACTTCCTTTAAAATATAGTTCATTCAACATCTACCTCAAAATCCTGACTATTCAAGTATATATTGATCTTTCCTTTTTAGAATCCTAGATGATTTGTGCTGAAATATATTTACACATTTTCCTTTCATTTTTCTTTAATTGGTAATGTAGTCCTATTTCCTTCACTAAAATTTTCACAATAACATTAAGTTATTGCTTTGACTTATATAAACTTCTTGCATAGATAACTAGTGCCTGATTTAATGAGCTGGGAGTGACTTAATTGCCTAATATCCCCAAGTAAGATTGTATGTGATAAAATAAGAAAGCCAACTGTAGCTTACTTAAGTGGTTTTTAAAGTTGTTGTTTTGAATGCCAACTCTTAGAAAGCAATAAATGTTCCTAGTAATCCTGTATACACATTTTTATGTAAATATTAGTGGGAATGTAAATTTGTGCAGCCACTATGGGAAACAGTATGGAGATTCCTCAAAAAAATTAAAAATAGAACTAGGATACTAGCCAAGACATGGAAGCAAACTAAGTGTCCATCAACAGATGAATGAAGAAGATGTGAAACACACACACACACACACACACACACAGGAATACCACTCAGCCATGAAAAATAATGAAATCTTGCCATTTGTGACAAAATGGATGGGTCTAGAGGTCATTATGCTAAGTGAAATAAGTCATATAGAGAAAGACAAATACTGTATGATTTCACTTATATGTGGAATCTAAAAAACAAAACAAATGAACAAACATAACTAAACAGAAACAGAATCAAAGATACAGAGAACAAACTAGTGGTTGCCAGAGGGAAAGTGGGGGGAAGAGAGAAATAGATGACAGAGATTCGGAGGTACAAACTTCTGGTTACAAAATAAATGATATGGGCTTCCCTGGTGGCACAGTGGGTGAGAATCCGCCTGCCGATGCAAGGGACACGGGTTCGTGCTCCAGTCTGGGAAGATCCCACATGCCACAGAGCGGCTGGGCCCGTGAGCCATGGCCGCTGAGCCTGCGTGTCCAGAGCCTGTGCTCCTCAATGGGAGAGGCCACAACAGTGAGAGGCCCACGTACCGCAAAAAAAAAAAAAAAAAAAGATAAATGAGTCAAAGGTATGAAAAGTACAGTGTGGAGAACACAGTCAATAGTTATGTAATATGTTTGTATGGTGACACATGGTAAATGGACTTATCACGGTGAACATTTTGAAATGTATAGAAATACCGAATCACTATGTTGTATACCAGGAATTAACATAATGTTGTAGGTCAATTATACTTCAAAAACAAATGAACAAACAAAATCACAGAAAAAGAGATCAGATTTGTAGTTACCAGAGGCAGGGATTAGGGGGAGAGGGAATTGGATGAAGGCAATCAAAAGGTTCAATCTTCCAGTTGTGAGATAAATAAGTACTAGGTGTGTACTGTACAACATAACTATAATTAACACTGCTGTATATTATATATGAAAGTTGGTAAGTATATCCTAAGAGTTCTCATCATAGGCAAAAAGGTTTTTTTTCTATTTATTTAATTTTGTGTCTGTATGGATGATAGATGTTCACTAAATTTATTGTGGTTATGATTTCATGATGTATGTAAGTCAAATCATTATGCCATATACACTAAACTTATACAGTGCTGTAGGGCAATTATATCTCAATAAAACAGAGGAAAAAATATATAACTGGAACAAAAAGTTTTCATAATAATACTTACCCTAATTATATGCAGTACAATCTGATATTGTCTATTCTCTGTTTATTTAAAAATAATCTCAGTCACAAAATATTACATTGATTTCATGACCCACTAATGGATTTATCAGACCCCAAATTTAAAAACATTGCATGAACTAATTCTCAGTGAGTAAGTTCACATAATAGAAGCATCAGTGCAAAAGTTTGTTTGAGTTTTATGCTGGTTTTTCTCTGTGTTATTCCAAAGTATTATTGTTGGCATTTTGGGAAGGATAGTCTGTTGTTATAATGGAAGTCTGTCCTGCATCCTGGGATATTTACTACTCATGACCCCTACCCACTAAATGCTAGAGGAACCCCTCAACTACTGACAAGCAAAACCACCCCAAACATTTCTAAGGTTTGGACAGGAGCAGTGCTGTGGTGTTGCCACTGGTTAGGAACTCATGAAACCAGTGCTTTAGTATGAAATTCAGTTAGATTATTTATGTATGTTATTTGTAAAAATCAAGCCAATAATATTGGGGAATATGTTATCAGTGGGTAATTATAGCAATCAAATAAAGACTAAATCAACTCATTATTTAATGACAAATAATTAAGTTCAAGAGCCTGTAAAACCCTGTTTGTTCTTCACTTTCAAGAACTGAGAAAAGTTTGGATCTCAGATCAAGCACTTAACTAACCCTTAAAATCCTCACCTGTAGTGTAAGAATAGCATGAAATTAAGTGTTGTTATGAGAATTACATGAGTAATTTATGTGCCAGTGCCAGGCCCATGGTAGGTGTTCAATATACTTACATTTACAGAATGAGATAAGGAAGAAAAAAGCACACACATGAAAGGAAATATGTAATCAATGCTGTTAGGCTAAACAGTCTTTTGAGTAACAAGTGGTATCAGTACTCAAAGCATCTTCCCTTGTACAGCAGCAGTCATGTGAGCGGGAGGAAATAAATTTTTTTGGAAAATTTTTTGCCAAAAATATGTGGAAAGGACTACTTCTATTTTCTTTGTTCATTGTTAAAGAATATGGCTAGAAAAAGTACCCTGCTTTCCTCTTTCATCAGAAGTTTATTCAAATGAGTATTAACATTAAAATGTATAATATCCCTAAATTCTCATTTTGGCCTCATGGAAAAATAAAGAAAACAATAATGAACTTTTTAAGAAAATTATTTGGAACTATTTCTTTCTTTTTAAAAATGTTTTATAAAACTCAAATTCACACATATGTGATATGGACATATGACTTAGTTAAATTAAAAAAAAACCTCAAATACAAATTGTGTAAAGTTATTTATCTCGGGTTGTAAAAAAAAATTCAATGAAGTATGGTTCACAGAAGAAATTATTTTTCATAATTTCAAATGATCTATGGTTTAATCCCTCTGAAATCTGTAGACAGCTGAATTTGTTCATATATTAGGAGCACACCATCTTATTTATTTATTTAGGATGTCTCTAGGAAATAGTAGTAGAAAATAACAGGAAAAGTATACAGTCCAATATATCTCCTAAAATTACTATCTAAACAGCCTGTGAACAAAGAAATATTTGTGAAGTTCCTAACAATGATCAAAACTTTTGAATCAATGAACTCTCCCTCTATGGATTTTTTTTTACTACATTACTTTGTTGAATAAAATGTTTCCAACCACCGCCAACCACCAAACAGTTTTAAAATGTTTTGCACTTTATTTGGATATAAAAGGTATGTATGTGTTACACCAACAAAGAATACTTTCTTGACTCAAAATGTAGTTTTCTATTTCCAGGAGATTAATGAGGCCTGTGTTCAAGGAAAGTACTTCTAATACTTTGAACTGAGATCATCTCAGATAAAATCATTCCCAATAAGTCATTACTTTTACTCCTCTGGAAGAATTTTTCCACTGATTTATCATTTTTAATCACATCAGTGTTCCACTGATTACAGATTATTCAATATAGCTTCAAGCTATATGCTCTTAATGTGTTGTAAAAACAGGACATTCTCTCCACTGCATTTGGGGAATGTCAGAGCCAGAAATTGAGAGTGGTTTCACAAATCTCAACCTCCAGATCAGGTTTCAGGGCCTCTCAGATAAAGGACAGATTTAAATTGATCCTAAGGTTTTTAGAAAGTAAATAAATATTTGCCTCTCATTTGTGAAGCTATTTCATTCTACTGTTACACAAACATAAAAAAACAAAAACAATCACCAACAAACTAGGTAAATCTTGTTTTGTGCTAAGAAACTCTATAAATGTGATTTATATTGAGCCAAATATTTACCTACATATTTTTACTTTTCTATTTAACACACAGAAAACTTTGTGCAGAATAAATGAAAAGCTCATAATTGTCTACTGTGTAATAGAAACAGACATAAAATTTTTAAAAATACAAAGACAAATTAGAGTATTATTGAAATGTATCTAGAAACATACATCTTCAGCAGATAAAAATTAGTAAAAATACATATTTTAACATTGTATATTTTTCATTAATTTTTTTTTCTTAACTTTTTATACAGTGAGAGTACAGGTGTCTTATAGAATTTGGGGACTGTCTTAAAGCACAGCCAGGGGAAGTGGAGTGGTGGCAGAAAGGATGACAAGGCAGTGGGGTAGTATAAAGGTCAGAGTACTTTGGTCAGGCAAAATGATCCCACTTGGGAGGGGAAAGCTGATCTAGTGCTCCTGAGAGACACAATGATATATTGATATGTCCCCAGAGCACCCTGCTATAATTGTCAGAGTCATGTGAGAGAGCCTCAAGGGACACTTTTGCTTTATCTTCCTATGGCATGGACACATTTATTGAATCCTCTCTTCTTTTTTATTTTTATTAAATGGAGAAGTGCTGCTGAAACTCTTAGGTCAGAGCAAAATAGAGTGAATCTATACTTCTGGTAAATCATTGGTAGGTATAATCAAAATTCTTGACTTTTTAGAGTTAAAAAAATGAGCAAAAGCACGAACAGAAGATACTTTACATCCCTGGTTGCAGCCACACATTTTATCTCTCCTCTTGTCTAACCAGAGACCTGTGGGATTGAGAGATTGTACATCAATACCCAGGCAAGGAAATTTTTGTCTTGAAAACATAGAAACATTCCTAGTTTTACTTTATGTTTGTTAACACCTAGTGCTAAAAAGAGGTAATGCTTTCACAGTCTCAGACAAGGTAGGAAACAGAATAACACATCCTTTTGAGTGTCAATAGAATTCTGGTTTATAGTTAATGTAAGAGAACTGAACTGTTTAAGGCTCAAAAATAATTTGTGAAGCCAAAGTCTTTTTTTTTCTCATAAATACATCATAGAACATCATACTTTCAAGGAAATCTCCTAACTTTATAAGAACCACAATCACTTTCCAGTGCGTAAAAGACTATACAATGAGTTCTTGTTCAGCATAAGGACCTGAGGAAAATGTATGCTAATCAGACCTCAAATGAATAGCACTGGAACAGAATCATTCAAAATACTGTCTCCTCAAAGACTACAAACTCTACTTTCTTCTTTTACCTTCTCATCCCTCAAGTTTCATCCCTCAATTAACAGACCCTCTCTATCCATGCTCCACAAACACCTGCAAATCAACAAGAGAAACTCTTTCTTTTGTATTTTTACCTTGATGAAGAACACTCCTATGCACTCTACTCCATGCAAAACTTGGAAGTTCATCCTAATTCCTTTATTTTTTTTAATATCTCCTACCTGTAATGTTTCCAACTCTTGTGGATTCTACCTCCAAAATACTTCTGGAATCTTTTATTTCTGTCAATCTGCCCTGTAACTACCTTACTTCAGGCTCCTAGGACCCATCTTTTTACCTCTGAGTAACTCAAAAACATCTCCTACCTCAAAGAATCACCTTCGGTATAACCCAGTAGTTCCCCAAATTTACATAGAACCAAAATTATTTAACAAAGTTTGTTAAAATGCATATTTTCAGACCCTGCCTCTTACCTCACCTCCTGAGATTGTGACTGAGTGAAGTATGGGAATCTACATTTTCAATAAGGGGCTAGATGGTCCCAACACAAGAATAGACTGGAAGCAAACAGACTGAAAGGGTAGTAACTGCCAAAGAAGCCATGAGCCTGAATTAGAAAAGCCTGTGACTCTTTGGGAATTAAAGTAACCTGTGGTTCCTCAAACTTCAATGAGCAGGAAGTGAGCTAAGAAAGTTACATAGCCTCAGTTTAGAACTGGTCAAAGAGGATAATGAAAAATAAAGGAGAGGAACAAAACAGCTCTCCCAGGAGAAGCATACCCTACCTAAAGAACCTCCTGACCTCCAGAGTAAGTAAGAGACCTTCACAGTAAGCTCAGAGAAGCTATAGATTTTTTACTGTTTTTTGACTTCCATTCTTCTTTCAAGTGGGACTATTTTTGTGTGGGTCTGGTTTTCTGGCCATGCTCTACCATCATATATTGGGTGTGTATGGGTTCAATAACGTGTGCCCTCTTACTTTTAGGTCTCAAGGCCAAAAGGAGCCACATAGAATCCCAGTGGAGTAATTGCTGCTTATCAACTGTAGATTCTGGACTCTGAGCTGCATTTATTCACTGAGTATTACCTTTGGTTGTCTCCTAAGAAAATCAGTTCTGTTAAATACATTTCTATCCACAGATTCCTTGAATAACTTTGAACTCCAATTTGAGAATCACTGGAAATGATAAGAAGATTAGTTTAGAGAGCTCCCAAACCTCTTTTCAAGCCTTATCTTCTTACTGGTGCCGATATGCCCTGTGCTCTAGCCAAGCTAAACTGCTCATTGTGGGCCCTGGGGTTTTATTGGCTGTGTTTATCAGAATTCGTGGTGGCAAAGATAATTTTTTTCAAAAAGATAACTAGTTTAAGCAGAGAGCAAAATTATCCAATAGACGTTTAGGTTCATATACCTAAAGGAAGGCTGGAGAATGAGACTTAGATCGCAGGCATCAACAAAGGAATTCTGGATGGCTTACCCACAAGAATTACCATGAATCCAACCAGTAGAAATAATTAGATTGGTCCAGAGAATCCAGAAAAATGATTTAAAAAAAAAGCTTTCTGAGCAAATATGCATAGAAGGCCACAAATTATATGTATTTTTTTAAAGGAGAGAATTAAAGAAAGAGAAGCTGAGAAACGGGCATTCTTAGTGAAGTTAGAGAACAGATTTAGCGGGTGTATGCATATGGGAAACAAACAAGAGAGGAAGTTTTGATTACACATGCCAAATACAGAGTTTGAGTTGTTGGATGTGGATGTGCTGATGAGGTTCAGAGTGGGGCTCCATTACTGGGTGGTCAATCTAGAATAAAGATAAGTAAAGGTCAGGGTTATTGAGGAGAGTAAGATGACGTGAACTTGAAGAGTTGCATTGAGAGCCAACATCAATTTGGAAATCATGAGAATGAGGTCAGTTGAAGTTGGTTGGAAAATACACATATGAATACTCAACTGAAGTTATCCACAGAGATACAAGTGATTTATCTGGGGTTGAATGATAACAGTGATTATATAAAGAAGGTTGTAGACTCAAAGTGTATAGCATCCGAATAAAAATAAAAGGGAGACTTGGTATTCTGGTTCAAAAGTGGTGCTGGGAAGGAAACAGCACAGTATCTTCGTTTAGGCTTTCAGATGAGTAGGAAAAAAAACAATTAATTCAATTCAACCCTATTATCACACGATGAAGAGCCTTTTCTAAAGACATGATATAGTGGGTAGGGCAATAGGTATCTGGAGTAAACCCTATCATCACTATTGTGTCAATTATTGATCAAAGACATACTAAGTGCTACACTTTGTATGTTATTTTTATTATAAAAGTCATTTTTAAAAAATTAAAAATCAAATGAGGTATGTCAAGTAAAATATAAATGTTACTCAATCCTCTTGCCACCACCAACACCAAACACACATATGTAAACCCCCAGGAATCTTCACAGTTAATGATTTTGTGTGTTGTTTGGATTTTATAAAGCATCAGCTTTGTTCTTATTTTGTTTTAGCAGCAGAATTACTGCCCTTTTATATTTCATATATACTAAATATTGTACAAGATGTGAACAGTTTATCACTCACTCATGGAGAGAAAAACAGTGGTACTTTGAGGAATTCAATTAATGCTTGAAAAATAAGCATTCCAGGGGACTTCCCTGGTGGCGCAGTGGTTAAGAACCCGCCTGCCAATGCAGGGGACACGGGTTCGAGCCCTGGTCTGAGATGATCCCACTTGCCACGGAGCAACTAAGCCCGTACGCCACAGCTACTGAGCCTGAGCTCTAGAGCCCGTGAGCCACAAATACTGAGCCCGCATGCCACAACTACTGAAGCCCACGTGCCTAGAGCCCATGTTCCGCAACGAAGAGAAGCACCGCAATGAGAAGCCCGCACACCGCAACAAAGAGTAGACACCGCTCGCCTCAACTAGAGAAAGCCCGCGCACAGCAACAAAGACCCAAAGTAGCCAATAGTAAATAAATAAATTTATTTAAAAAAATAAATAAATAAAATTAAATAAAAATAAGCATTCCAAGGAAAAATATTAGAAAAAAATCCACCAAGTGTTGATACAGGTTATCTCGGGGAACCAGGATAAAAAGACCAAAGTTTTCTTTAAATTTTTAAAGTAATGCATTTATATGAAATTTGAACTCAAGATATGTTTATTGATTTTGTTTTCATAAAAAGATTTTAATATTAAACAATGTTAATAAAAACTGAAATTGTGATTCAGAAAATTGGAGTAATGAATTGTATATTTTCAAAAATGTTTGGCATCTAATGCATCTTCTTGATTTTTACACTGGCTCAAAAGTATATCCTTTGAACTGTTACAGAAAGAATTATTCTGACACTTGTTAAATAATAATGAAGACTTTATTGAAGACTATTGCTATAGGTGTCAAAATTATTGCAAAAGGGGAGAGAGTTTAAGCTCAACTCTAAGTACAGCAAGGACAGGTGGGGATTTATAGCCAATGAACCGAGGTTGGGGAAGGTGGTATCAGTGGACGGAAAATGACTAAGACAAGACATCAAGGGTAGAGGGGATTTTTGCTAAACCTACTTAACAGGATTCATTGTGAAAGCAGGCCAGGGTGATCAGATATTAAGGGTGGGGATTCTCTCTACAATGACTTAGCAGGATTCTTGCTACAACTGGGCTAGGAGGGCTTGAGCACAAGGCTCAAGAACAAAGCGGAGTCTAAAAAAGGGCTCAGAGGAGTCTGACTAACGTTTGGTTAAGGAGTGAGTTTTTGTCAGAATCACAGCATTATATTGTAGCTATAATTTTAATTGGTACCTAGTTTAAAAGCAAAGGGTTTAAACAACAAACTTCTCATACTGTAGGCCTGATAATAACTTTAATGATGATTATTAAACTTGCATATTTCTTTGAGCCTAATTTGATGTTTAGCAGCAGCTATTTTATTAGTTGTACCATTTTATTGCTTTTTTTAACCCCTCAATGTAGGACAAAGTATAAAAAAGCCTCAGTATTGTATTTTGTTGTTAACAAGCTACTAAATTTGTGTTTCCCATATAATGTTGCTATACTTGCTGTTTGCTTGGAAAATCATAGCAGTAATTTATTCTTAACAAGTCATTAAATTTATGTTCTCCATGGCCAATTTGAGGCAAGAATGGTAAATAGTATAATCTTTATCCAAAAACCTAATTAAAATGAACACTTCAAATTATTTTTTGGTTTTGTTAAATGTACTAAGTCATTTTCTGAAATTTGTTCCTATCGACTCAGTGATTTATTTGGTACAAACGCTAAATCAAAGCTTAATATCTACACACAGTAAATAGCCTAGGAAATGACAAAACTATTTTGAAGTGACTAATCTCATTTTCTAGGTACTAGCAAAATACAAAACAAGAAAAATTACGCAAGCAATTCTCAGACTAAACTTCCTATATTTACATCACTTTAATAGGGATATACATCATACTTGAGCTCAAAGTGTTATTAACATAGATGAAGCAAACCAGAAACAGTCTGGTAACCCATTCTTATATGGTGTTGTACATGTTTAGATTGGCTTTTATGTTAAAAGACTGAGCCTTTAATCAGACAATGTTAAAAATTTTGTCTTTCCCTTTTCTTAGGTATAACCGCAATTTACCTTTAATTAAATACTTTAAATTGCAAGTCCCATGCATCAAAATTGAAAATCAGTAAATACTGGCATAGCACCACAAATATATTTATAGTATGATACTTATGAATTTGTAAAACACTTTTAACTATCACCTATCTTTCAAATTAATGATTAATTCCAATTTGCTAAAGGGTTTCCCAGAAAAGAAGAAAATCAATTGTATAGTTTTAACTTAGTGGCCATCCAAGTGCTAAGATTACTTATATTTTTATTTAGCATTTAGTGCTCAATACTCATTCATTAGGCAAATTAATATGGCTTTTCTAATACTTTGAAACTGATGATCTGGAAGTGAGAACTTCACTTTAAACAAATTAACTCTAAACCCCTATAATTAATGCTCCTTATTCTTACTTTATCAGGATTGTTTTTCTCACTTCTATCTCTATTCCAATGGGACAAGAACAACAGATCATGCACATGATATTTCACTTATCCTTTAGGAAGATAAAGAGAGTGTTGATGTGGTAAATATGGGAAGTGGAAGATTTACCAATGTGAGTTTTCAGTATAATAATTAAAGCATTTATTAGATGGAAAGTTAGAAAACTGGCGGAACCTGAGGAGTCATTATACCGGACAACCACTGCAAAATGAAAAAGCAAGTTGGCTTTTCTCTCATTTTCTCCTCAATTTATAGGTGTATGGCATTTTTAAAACACAGTTCCTAAATTCTAATTTTAAATACAATATGAGCCTGGTACATACAGCCAGGAAAAATTGTAAAAGACTTTAAAATGGGCAAAAATGAGTAGCAGATGTCCTAACTTGGCCCTCCAGGTTATCTTCACCAATTCATAGCACGGCATATTATTATTTTCCATATGCAAATGAATTATCAAGTGACAGGACAATTGACTTCCCTTCCTTCTTGTGGAAAAAAGCCAATTTTGCATCTATTTGTAAATTCATTTTGGCATTCTTGCTTTACCTATATGTGTAGTACTTTGATTCTCCTTTGAACTACCCTTTGTAACATCTTACACGTCCCTTATTAATAAATGAGTTAAATAAAACATTTGGTACACGTTCATTTCATATTTGTATGAGAGCAATGATTTTATCTGGTAAAAATCTTTCACAAGACTCAAATACAGTATTTACTGATGTAGCCAACATAGAGTCAGTTACCCTTATGAATTTTCTCAAAAATGCCAAAGGGGATAATACTCAGCATAACAAACTTTCTTAAAAGTCTACTTTCTCTTTCTCACGTTCATACACACAAACACACAGAGTAGGAGAGAGAGAGCAAGAAACAACTGTCATCACCTCCCAATTAATTCTTCATCCACTCTCCAAACTCTCCTGTCTCCATCCATTATTTCTTGTCTCACTCTTCTTTCCCTCTCCTTTTAGGTTATATTCTTTTATCTGTACTTTACTATGTATTTTAAACATGGAGTCTTTGTTTCTCACACTACTACACCTCACTTTTTAACCAGAGTTTTCCAGGACAAAAGTCCTCCAGTTAATCTATTAGACAATTCTCTTGTGTTGAAATCAGAGAGGGGATGCTATGCCTATCCATGCGTTAATTATTATACACTTTTCTGTCATAGAGATGACAAAAAGTGTGGAAAATGCATAGAATATGAAAGTAGTTATAGTCTTACGTTATGTTTGTCAAGGGCAGGGACACTCTAAGAGAACAAAGGGGCTTGCCATGGGAATTTAAAATCCAATGAGGTATATACAAGTCCTGCCGTATTCACAAAATCCTTTTGATCACAATAAGAGTTTTGGAACAACACGGACAAGAAAATTAAGTAGTTTTGGTGAACCTCTGTCACCCTTGCAAATTGTATTCTATCCTACTTGGTGTGCACATATAATAACAGAGCAAGGCAGTGCCTGTTTTCTTTTTTCTTTTCTGTAAATCCACTATCTTATGTGCCTACTGCTTACTTAATCATACTAAATTTCCAAAATTAAGAAGGCACTACTTTCATAAATAAAGTTTTTTAAGTGCCATGTGCTCTGTTTTGAATATACTCTTTCTAGTCAATCAATCCTCTTCCATAAGAAGTACATGTCAAGTCCAAGCAATACTTTTATTCTGAAAACATCACGTCATGCAGATATTTAACTGATTGTACTGATATTTCTCCTGTTGTAAACCTTCCACATCCTCCCACCCCCTTCCCCATGGTCTATTAGGCAATGTCTAGACAAGGAGGTTATTTTGCTCAGTTAGCTCTGGATTTTTGGAGTGCAAAATAATAATCTTCACAGAAGCAAAGAAAGCTTAATATATGAAGGAAAAATCTCTAGTAAAGCTAAGCTAATCCTATTTGATGGCTAGTTTCTAGCATTTACTTCCTGAACTTGATATTGCTTCTCTTTATATAAATGTGTTCTACCCGTGTATGTTTTAGTGATCTTCCCATAACCAAAGGCGGTGTTTAATAGCTAGTCATCAAGCAGAAACATAAATCTTTCTTTAGTGTATATGCGTGTGTGTAGCCATGTACATCTGTATGTCAGCAGTGGGGGTAGAGGAAAGAGAACAGAGCGGATTTGTGTGGCAGGAAACAGACTAGTATAAATATGCATTGCTGTGTGGTTAACATAGTTTACATAAATGAGAACAAAATAACTGTGACATTCGCCTCTAAGATCTGAGAAATCACATGGGTCTGGGGAATACAGAACGGTGGAGAGCACGCTACAATGAGACACTCAAAAGTTAGATTTCAATTTTCCTTAAGTAACTTAAAAGGACCTTGCTCTAATAATTTGGAAACGCATCAAGAGTTCAATTAATGAGTTCGCATTATTTTCATGTGCAGTATCCTTTAAAGGCGCCTTCCTGACTATGGGCTATCATACTTTACATTCATTCTTACCATCTTCTCTTGAGTTTTGGGTTATCTTTCTTACTGCCACACACACACCGCACACCCTGTATGAAATTCAAGTAACTCTAAGACAAATGTGTCATCCACTAGGAATCTTTCTCCTGCACTCCACTAGACTTAATGGCGTGGCCACTACAACTGAACGCATCACATGTGCATTATATTTAGCAATGTAGGTGTCTTTCTTACTAGACTGTTAGCTACTTAAGAACAAAGAATGTGTGTTATTTATGTTGATATATCAACCCTTTCATCCTGTAACTGTATAAGTAAAATTTCACTAAAATGCCTAAAGAACATTTAAAGTAATTTATCACATTTAAAATAATTCCAACTTTTTATATCTCCATTGCTGATTCACACCTTTAATGGTCTCCAAAATAGTACTTTTCCTTAAAGTACATCTATGTGAATCCCTGACCAGCTTTTTCTAGAAATACATTTTAACTGTCTATATTGTTGGAGGAAAAACCAGAATGAGAATACCTGGCAATACTCAAATTTAGGGACATAGTTTTAAACTCTAGATCCTACAGAAGAGCAGCCCTCTCTTTTTGGAAAGAGAGACTGAGGATGAATAGTTAGTAGAGTGACTTTTGATGCTTCTTTCATTGTATTATCGGCAAGTCATTTGTTGCCATTATAGGAATTGCATCTGAAAGAATAGAGCACTTAAGAAAGCGTAATTTATGTTGTTGATGTTTTCCCTTTTACCATTGCTTCTTATTCTCAAGCAGTTCTAGATCACTTTCAAGATGGAAGAAGCAATCTTATTTTTTTTTTGGCGCCCTCCTCCACAAAAACTAGGAAGTCCTTTACACAGAGTAGATGCTCAATCCATACTATTGCTCTAAATTCCTCTTCCATAGCCTCGCATTTTGGCTTGCTCTTTTTATCATCCTAAAGAAATAAACTTTCCAGATCTACACTGTAAGGCCCAGTAGCCACCCTTGCCAAATTACTTGGCATGTCCTGTCATACATAGTTCCTAGAAATACATATCTCTGCTAAACTTGTGTATATTACTGACGCACCAGAGCATGGCTCCTTTCACCAACATTGGGAGGAAATCAGAGACTGAACAAATGAATTAAGATACTATTATATTTACGCAAAATAGAAATAAAAGTAATAATGTACTAGTAAGATAAGAAAAGATATTTGATCTGCCCCTATTTACATGTAAAAATATATTTTTAATCAATCTCAGGTTGTCCTTAAATTGATCCAGAAAATATATGTAAGAAATTAGTCAGACATTCATGATACAGAATGATATTAACTTATGGTAGTTCTATTCCTGTTTCACCTATATAAGGAAATTTTAAAAGTTAGTAATATTATCAAAACAGACATAGGATGTTGTAAATCAACTATACTGCAATAAAATAAATCAGAAAACAAAAAGGCCTAGGACAAACTCCTTTAAACAAACTGCTCATTTCAGACACTTCATTAATTAGAAATGTCATGTTTGATTATAAAAATTATGGTTTTGTTACTAAAAAATTCCTCAAATCCATTGAGACTAAAATAAGAGCAACTTGAACATATGGATTTTTATATTCACTTTAACACATTTGTTGAAAAAAACATTGGAACCACAAACAGTATACTTAACTGGGAAAAAAAATGGAAATGGTTAATTCCAAATGGGAGATGTGAAAATCTATGGTATAAGGGAAAAGGATGGGAATAAATGAAAGGATTACAAAAGTTCACTGGAAAAATACAATTTGAAGAGAGGATGAAAATATAAAACTAAAGAGGGGTCTAAAAATAGTATAGATAGAGATACTATAAGGTATTGGAAATTTGAGATCAGAAGTCTATGTACCTAAAGTGTGGAGAAATGGAACACTTGTAGACCACTGGTGGGGATGTAAACTGGTACAACCATTATAGAAAACAGTATGCACTCTTTCTCCACTACAAGAAGCTACAACTTGAAATACATTCTATTATAAAACAGGCATTTTACTTATTTTCTGAAGTTGTTCATGTTATAAATCTAGGGGAAAAAATGTATTTTAAATAAGCCTATGAGATGTCAAATTAGTATTACTAAAAAATATTCATGTTTAAAAAATCAACAACTAAACAGAACTGGCAATTAAAAAATTAAGAATACTTTTAAGAGTAGGAAAACTACATACTAGATAATTTAATCTTATTATTTTGTACAATCTTATATACAATTTTATTTGATGCTTGCAGCCAGAGAAGAACTTATTTTTAAAAAATCTCAAAGAAACACTAACACTATTCATTCTTAGACCTTTGGAAATTTGAAATCAGTGTTTCATATTATTCATGTTTTCTACTAGAATGTCTAACATTCACCATGGGTAGTTACTGGGTACAGATTATTAATGTATTTATGATAAAGCCAGTAGCTGTTTTACTGAAGATTTCATGAATGATATTCTGGGAATTGAGTCTTTCTTAAGTGTAAATTTTTATAAATTTATTTAAACATTTTCCCCAATAATCTGGGATTACAAAATGCTTTCTTTTAATGGTAATTATATTTAAATGTGACTAGCATAGTCGGCCATTTTTTTCAGCAGGTAAAATATGTATTTTTTTATTCTAATCAGTCTTTGCAAAAGAAGTTATAAAAAGGAACAAGCAGATCATTCCTAGAGTGTTCCAAGAGAAAAACACATCCTGTTCAGCATTTCCCCACTATGTGACAGCTTAAATGAAAAGTGTTAATATTATAACCATCAAATGAGGTAATTATATTTTTAAAAATTAAAACTGCTAGTAATTAGATAATGACCTGATCACAGTTAGTATTTAAAAATCTGTACATACTTTGAAAGTATAATTTGGGATAAAACATGTATACTCTGCAGAAAAATTTACCTTCTCTTTTTACCTCTGAATAAAATGCAATGGCCCAATCCTTTCTTACGGAATTTACAAATGTGGTAAAAACACACATATAACCCTGATAGTTTCATTTCCTTATACAGCAACAAAAGAACTGTCCTTTCCAAATCAATAACCCTGCCTAGGAAAGAACGTCCATGTATCACCAGCTAGCAGCGATGGCTATCTTAATATAGAGACTTTTTTCCTCTTATGACTTGATTTCCCTTTGAATAAATTAAAGTGAGTAGCCCTACAGTAGCTGTCCTCTACATCAAACTGCCAGTTCAAAATATTCCCAGGTGATGCAAGTGTAATTTTGTTAAATAGTACTTAAATAACAACTCAATCTAGATAGTGGTTTACCTAGGCCCTTGGGTATTCACTCAATCTAAATCTTCAGTAGTGTTTTTAAAACGTGTACAATCCCTAGACTAGAGTCAAAAGCCATGCATCATATGCTAAACAAAATGAGGTAAAAGGCTTGTTATTCATAAGCCTTGGGATGGATGCAAAAGCAGTAGCTGCTATTAATCAACATCTTACATAGAAATAGGAAGTCTGAACATCTAGTGTTTGGGTCTCTTAGTAAACATGTAACGGGCTTTTATTAATTTAAATCATTTCTACAAGTTTATCAAGTTGTTTTCATTGCACTGTACTTCCATTAAAACAAAATGAAACTAAGAAATAATCTTCAAAAAAATGCAAAACCAGTAGGAGTCAATGAAATGAAATCTGTACTAGTATACTCTACATCTATATGTATATACAATTTGAAGGTTGATAATATTGATATTTACAGAGTGACTCCAGAATTTCTCTAAGAGGCAAGCTCAGAGACAACTATTTGGTTGGAAAGGTAGTAAGGCTTGAAGATTCATTAGAACAAGAAGTATACCACATTTTATGATGTTTTGAGGAGTGCTCTAAGGGAGAAGCC
Organism: Monodon monoceros; assembly: GCF_005190385.1. Taxonomy (NCBI): domain Eukaryota; kingdom Metazoa; phylum Chordata; class Mammalia; order Artiodactyla; family Monodontidae; genus Monodon; species Monodon monoceros. The sequence goes on along the minus strand of NW_021703776.1, from coordinate 23,670,388 downwards.
TGATGGAACATAATTTCCATGCAAAATAGCTTCCCCTTCAAAGGTGAAGTGGTTAAAGTCCAAACAACAACAGAAAAAGGCGGGCGGGGGTGGGGTGGGGGAGGGGGAGTGTGCCCTCAGCCAGGGCACCGGGCCCAGGTGGCTGAGCGGGTCGGTGAGGAGACAAACGTGCTTCACAGGCCTCTGCAGGCCTCGGCAGGTCTCCCCCACGTTGGAGGCCGAGCCCCCGCAGAGCTGGCAAGTGCGTCAGCTCACGCTGACCCCTGACGGGATCTGCAGATGGTTGCTGACACAGCACCTGGTCCAGAATCCAGTCAGACTCTACAAACTTTTAGATGGTACTTACTAACTTAACACCTCAAGGATGAAGCAGAAACTAAGGCCACTGCTAAATCCAAGAGGAGGAGTCCTGAAGACGAAGGAGAGGAAGAGGAGGCACAAGGGGAGGGAGAACCACCTGTACCTTGTCCTCGTCGCTGTGGCGGCGCAGCAGCTGCACTCCTCAGCCCCTGCGGGGCCAACATTCCGGGACCGACTTTGTCTACGAGGCGCTGGCCACGGGCGAGGCCCCACAGGTCCACCTGGTGGCCGGGAGGATGTGGTGGGAGTCGGCCTGCACCCGGAGCTGTAGTGTTCGGCGTCCTCGGCTGGCCTGGGTGTACTGAATGCAGGCGCAGATACGGACGGTTTAAAAGAGAAACTCTGGAGGCTGAAGAGAAGCTGAATACGGAAGGCAAGGCCCGGACCCCCAGTTTCCTACAGCTTCTTAGGAAATGTTCCCTCCGCCTTGGGGAAATCAGCGCTGGGCTTGGCCGTGCATTGTTTCCATTTGACTGGAGAGACGGGGAGGGAAGCAGGATTCAGTGTTTTTAATCAGCTTAAAATGCCTCGTTTCATGATGGTGGACAACAAGGTGCGGAAACGAGTCAGCCTCAAAAGACTTGGTGGGAATGCAGTCAAAGGGTTTGTGATTACCTGAAGAGCCCGGAGTGCTTCCTTCAGCTCAGTGCCAAAGTTCTGAAAGGTGCGCTGCTGTTTGCCCGGGCTGTGGGAAGACGCCGCTGGCCAAGGTGGTAGTGACGGAGGCCTGTGCCTTCCTTGGCGCTGGCCGGTCCGGAGTCTGTGGAGGTCTCGGCCCTGCGCATTTGTGGAGCCTCTTCAAGGAAGCCCACACCCGCCCCCGGAGGGAGTCGCGTACATTGAGGAGACTGACTCCGTGGGCAAGAAGCGCCCCACCACCAGGTCCGGCTCCTGCAACACGGAAGCGGGGCGGACTCTGAACCAGCTTCTGTGAAAATGGTTGAACCGTGCACCACCGACCACGTCAGAGCCCTGGCTTCCACCAACTGAACTGACATTTTTGACAACGCTCTGCTGAGGCCAGGCCGACTTCACAAGCCTTCTCGACCTTCCCACGCTGCGGGAAATGCAGCAGGTTTTCAAGCGGCACCTGAAAAGGCCGGCGCTAATCCGGGCCAGCAGAGTTCATCTGCATTGCCTGTCAGCTGAAGGCAGGGCTCAGCTGTGCGGGTGTAGCCGGGCTCTGTAGCGAAACCTCGCGAGAACTGCAGGAAGACCGAGCGGCGAACCTCGAGTTTTCCCTCTCGCGCTGCCCGGAAGAGCAGGATCCTCTCAGAGGATGACAGGAAGGGGGTTGCGTTTCACGAGTCAGGCCACGCTTTGTTTGGCTGGCCGCTCGAGCACACGGAGGCTGTGGTGAAAGGCGCCATCGCGCCACAGACAAACGCCACACTGGGCTTGGCTCCGATGCTTGTGAGAGACCCTCCCTTCTTCACCATGGAGCCGCTGGTGGAGAGGGTGTGCAAGGCCCTAGGCGGCCGCATATCGTCACGGACCATCTCCTTCAAAAAGACCCCTTCCCAGGCACAGGACACCCTGAGGAAGGTCACCCGCACTGCCCACTCCGGGGGGAAGCAGTTTGGTGTGGCACCGAGCATCCAGCCCATCTCCTTCCCCGAGGCACCGGAGGGCCTCACAGTTAACGGCGCCCCTTCAGTCAGGGCCTCCGGCAGATAATGGACCATGAAGCAAAACTGCTAGTGGCTAAGGCCTACAGGCATACCGAGAATGTGCTCCAGAACAACCCGGAGAGGCATCAGGTGCTGGCGAACACCCGCCGGAAGAGGAAGTGTTAAAGTGTGAGCACCTTGAAGGTTTCGTTGCCCGCCGCCTCACCGGCCTAAGAAAATAGCGCCTCAGAGGTGGAGCGACACCTGAAGGGGAGAAACAAGATGCTGGCGGGGGGAGCCTGAGAAGGAAGAGCTGGCTTGGCCCACACAATTGGACTTCCCTGATGGTGCCAGTGAGGATGCAGTGTTTCCACTTGATCCAGTAAGTGAACTTTTTTTTTTAATTAATTAATTTATTTGTTTATTTTTGGCCATGTTGGGTCTTCGTTTCTGTGCCGAGGGCTTTCTCTAATTGTGGCAAGCGGGGGCCTCTCACTGTCGCGGCCTCTCTTGTTGAGGAGCACAGGCTCCAGACGCGCAGGCTCAGTAGTTGTGGCTCACGGGCCCAGCCACTCCGCGGCATGTGGGATCCTGCCAGACCAGGGCGCGAACCCGTGTCCCCTGCATTGGCAGGCAGAGTCTCAACCACCGCGCCACCAGGGAAGCCCCAGTGAACTTTTTACTTAGCTGCCCCTCAAGTTTCTTTTTACTTGCGGTTTGTACCTTCTTTTTGAGCCTTGGCTGGCCTCTGCCGAAGGGCTTCGGAGATCTGTTAATTGATTTTTCTACCCGTGGTTAGCAAATATTTTTGCAGAGAGGAAAATTAAAAAAATTAAACAGGTCTTTTGAATTAGTTTCTAATGGTCCTTCTTACCCACTTAGGTTTCTCACACGTCTCTCTACAAAACATTTTGAGGTGGAGGAAGATGTTCCTCCAGAGAGGAATATTCACACTGGACTGAATTCCTCAGAATGTCCTATTTTCCCTCACATAGGAATCTTCCTGAAAAGAACTCCCTCTGGCTAGAATACTCATTACAACCCATTACTCCGTCTCTGACATGTGTTACATAGCTAATAGATTCATATTTAAGGTACCAGTGTCTTTCACAAGCTCACTAGATGGGTTGCCCCTCCTGTTAATGAATGCATGTGCTTCTTTTCACATCTCGCATTACATTGAAACAACCCCACAACTAATTCTTCATTGGACTGTGAGCTTCTGGAGGAGAGGTGACATGCATTTAACCCCTTTAATAGAAGGATTGGATCCAGTGAAGTTACAGATAAGAAAGTGGCTTTTTTTCCCCTCCTCCATACTAGTGCTTTAAAACATTTCTGATACTCCCTTCCTAGTTTGCCTGGAATCTTTTGCTACAAAGTTCAATTGTTGGAATCTTTTGCTGTATATTTATTTCCTTGGTAAGAGGAAGCCTCATTTTTAGATATTGAATCCTTTTGGTATTAAAAAGTCCAGTCTGGTTTAATTTAAAACTTAAATCTCACATACAACAGAAAGCTTTTCCCCACTTAGCAATGTAGCTGTGACCTCACTTGGCTTGGGAACTGGTAGTGGGAAGACAAACATGTTTTTTTTCTCTTCTCTACTTCTAACCCTTTGCTTCTGGGTCTCATTTCCTCCTCTAGTGTATTTTGAGAGAAGATGGGAAGATATCTTCTGTGATTGGTTTTATTATCATCTGAGCTCTCTGTGTCAGGCAAATGTGAATTCTTTCATTGGTTGTATTAATGGGTACTTCTAAGGCTCCTGTGGGTACCTGCATATGTCATAGATCCATTCAGTTTCCCACTTTCTGGAAGTACACTCCATAGAGTTACATTGCTGGAATCCTTTTCCCCAACAGGGCACCCTCTTGTATAGGGTGCTGTCAGGATGGTTTGAGCTTGGCCACCTGTGCAGCATTTTCACTAGGCCAATGGGTAACTCTACATCTTTGCCAGATGTTGCTTATGAGGGTGCAGGGTGCTTGTACTGCTTTCTCTTTACCCAGTCCTGTGGACCCAGAAGATATTTAACACCAGATGCTTTGTTCATAAATATTCCCCAGACTATGGAGATGCATGTCAAGCTTGCTCAAAATTTATCTCAATATGCTCTGGTCTAGTAGCCCCAGAGGTGGCCTTGTGCATTTCTGCTGTTTAGAAAGATTCTAACAGTGGAGTAAGTAGCAGGAAATCCTTCTGGAGGACTTCTCATTTGTATTGAGATTGTAGCCACAGGAAGAAAGGGAAATATCACAGCACTTTGCCTAAGCTGATTACTCACTGCTTCTGTTAGTCATTAGTTCAAGCTTCTAGTCTTTTATATATTATGGACATGGGTGAATTGTGTTTGCTAATTTAGTAAGTCCAACTTGGATGTAACTAGCATCTCTATTTATAATGTGGAGGCTCTTATTTCCTCATTAAAAGGATATATGTCAGAGACTCAATCAAACTGATTTTCTTAAAAATGGGAAATATTAGCACAGCTATCTGAAAATGAGAAATGTCTCTTCATTTTAAAATTCTATTTTGAAAAATTGCCAAAGATTTTAATTTATCCCATGGAAATACACTATTCAAAGGTTACATTTTTAATGTCCTAGAAAGTTGGGCTTAACACTTATGTGTATAATCAAATACAAATATATACGTTTCCCATTTAATTAATTTAATTAGAGCCTTATGAGGTAATGTTTTAGGAAGTAGTAAATTTATATATATACACACATATATACATACATATATATTATTTATAATCTATTTTAATTGCAATTCAAAATCAGTTTAGTTATTAGTGTCAAAAAAAATATATATATATACGTATATATATATATACGTATATATATATATCTTTTTTTTTTTGCCGTACGCGGGCCTCTCACTGTTGTGGCCTGTCCCGTTGCGGAGCACAGGCTCTGGATGTGCAGGCTCAGCGGCCATGGCTCACGGGCCCAGCCGCTCCACGGCATGTGGGATCTTCCCGGACTGGGGCATGAACCTGTGTCCCCTGTATCGGCAGGCGGACTCTCAACCACTGCGCCACCAGGGAAGCCCCAAAATATATTTTTTTAAAAATAGGTAATATTAGCAAAACCTGAATTATGTACACTTAATTTTTAAAATAAAATACAAAATGAGAATAATGATGTATAAACTACATTTAATTGATTTCCTCTTTAAAACGTAATTAGTGGGACTTCCCTGGTGGCGCAGTGGTTAAGAATCCGCCTGCCAATGCAGGGGACACAGGTTTGAGCCCGGGTCCCACGTGCCACGGAGCAACTAAGCCCACGCGCCACAACTACTGAAGCCCGCGTGCCTGGACCCCAGCTCTGCAACAAGAGAAGCCACTGCAGTGAGTAGCTCCCACTCGAAGCAACTAGAGAAAGCCTGCACACAGCAATGAAGACCCAACGCAACCAAAAATAAATACATAAATAAAATTGATTATTTAAAAAAAAACATAATTAGCATTCCGTAGATAACATGAGTAATACCATCCAAAGTAGTTGCTTTAGCAAACATTACAATACAGAACTGTGGGACAGTCAGTTCATGGGGCAGTTGCCATTCCAAAAAAAAAAATATTCACAGTTCTCTTTTAATTGCATTTTAATCTATTTTCAGGCCGGCTAGAATGGAGTATTATTATTTTATCATCAGATAACATTTATGCTAAAGCAACCAACATTTTATATAAAGTTTTATTAAAATCTTACATGTTTTTTCTTTGATATTCTTTTATAATATAAGACTTTGAGAAAAAATCTGTATACATGACAGAGTTCTCATAAGAGAAATTAAATTCTCTTACTATAGTACTAAAATCAAGTTTAACTATAAAGAAAGAATGTTTAACCAGTCCATATCAGAAATATACGTTTCATTTACTTATAAGTAGCCAAGGTAGAACTGAATAGAACAAAGCTTAAATATCTCTGTGAGGAGCATGATAGATATGCCCCCCAAGAAGCTATTCATATATTCAAAACTATCCATGTATTTAAACATCATCGCTCCTTCCTAATATATCTAAATTTATACAGTTCTAAAATGAAGTATTTTACAAGTAGATAACCAACTTCTATCTAGAGTTATGCTCTGACACCACCCAAATCTAGGAAATTGCTCTTTCCTGGTCCATGGTACTAATTCTTATAATGGTATCAGACCATTCCTGACTTTTTAGTACAATGAAGTATTTTTTTAACGTTACTATGATCTAATTTTCTAAAAAGTTCTTTCATATGAATATACTACTACACTTTTGAATCTTTTTAAAAGGGAGCACAAACATCTAGTATAATGTATTATTTCATAGGATTAGAGGATTTAATAGAATTAGAGGATGTGACAATTTTTATATCACTGGAGAAAATATGATAAACCCCCCACAAATATTCTGGTTTCAGATATTTAACACTAATCTGTTTGCTCCTTAATACACATATCACCAAAAACTTAGTGTAAATTATGGAAAGAATCTAAAATATATAGTGACATATCCTGGCAGAGAAGGATAAGGGAGCTAGGGATAGGGGTCAGGGAAAAGAATGACTAAGACTGCCTCATGGATATTTGTAATCATTAGAGAAAACTTTTACTCCAGAAAGTTAATGGTGCTGAAAAGCAACTGCATCATTTTGTAAAGTTTGAAAACAAAATTGAAAGAACTGCACAGTTATCCACCAAAATACCATTCTGTAGTTGTCTAGACGGGAAATAGCAAAGTCAAGAAGTAAAAGATTGGCCCTTTATCAAATGATAAATCCTAGAGCTAATTCACAAGGATATCTTTAAGAGTTTATGATTGTGTAAATGTGTTTGGGCAAAGAATTGGTGTCAAATGCTTTATTGATTGATCAAAATGTCTGCTACAGAGTAAGAGGATCGAAAATGAATCTACCACCATAACTGAAAAACTTTGACTTATATTCTCATAGCAGATAATTGCACTGAATATTGTGAGGTTTCTTATGAATGGTGAATTAATAAACATCACTGCAATTTACATTTATACAAGGTAAAAATAGAACTTTAACTCCTTACTCCCCCTTTCAAAAAAAAGTGATTTGCTGCTTCAAAATGAGCTCAATTATTTTGTAACTGTTGAGTTCAATGAAAAAACAATCATGGATTTCAGACTTACATCTTTCATTATCTGTTGCTTTGGACAAGTCACTTAAACTCTCTGAGTCACTATTTTGCTGTCTTTAAAATGATTGTTAAGTAATATAATGTTTATGAAATCCATTTTGAATGCTGTGCTTGAACTAAGTGTAAGGGCTTGGTTTTATTTTACATTTTTTTCGTTATAGCGGGGTTTGTGGTGGATCCACCTGAAGAGGTTCTTTAGATCAGCATTTCAAGTGCCATCATCCATCCATTAAAACAGCTTTAGAGTAAGTCGCTTTAGTAGAGGCATCCTTTAAATGTAGTCAATTCCTCCGATATATTATTTATATTAATTGGTACCATGCACATGACTCTTTCTGAGCACTGAATTAGTTATACCAGTTCCTAGGCAACAGGCCATAGTATGTTAAATCTATAATGAGAAAAGTACAGAAAAACAAGCACAGTACAGAATGAGGCAACATACATGCTACAGTGAAAAGTTCACACTTTTCCAAATAAGATGTGTAGAAAGTCAAGATCAATCTAGAAGCCTAAAGTAGAAATATGAGACAATTATTTAAACTGTATAGCTTTTATCATAATCATAGTAATTAAACTCTCAAATTAGTGTAATTTTTAAAGTTCACTTTAAAATGGAGGAGATTATTATTATTTTATATTTGGGTGAAAACTACATATTTTAATTTCTGAAAAAAAGGACAAAATTCTCACATCTTTCAGTGATTTTGGCCAGTCATTTTTCTAACTTTTGAGTTGGTTTGACTGGAGGATAAGAAGTTTTTACTTATTACACAAGGATTTACTGTGATTCTAAACATTTTCTTCCTCTTTCTTATTGTGAAATGTTTGTTGTTCAAACCATTTGTTTGTCTGTTTGTATGTATACATGCATGCATGTATGCATGCTACTAGATAGTTTATCAGGTAAACTCTTTTTGAAATAAGAAGTAAATCATGGTAGTAGACTAAGATAATATAAGCTTTGGACTTCTTTCCTCCTCATCTTACCCTTCCTCTTTACCTCAGTTTTTGCTTTTCCTTGCTTTCTTTATTTTTAAAGGCTAAAACAAATGTGACTTTTCATGAAGGAATCAGAGCTAGTGACCAAATTGTAAAAGAGATTTTTGCCACGGGCCTTTGAGAAATTTACTCTACTCCTTTGATAAAACAGGCAGGTTTTCCTTAATAGAGTGACTGTTTGAGACCAAAAAAATAAATTGTTAGTAAATAAGTTACATGGAAAATGTTTTAGAGTAAGGTTAATAGGATACTACTAATTCCAGGAGGCAGTAAGGTGTCAAATTATTTTTCATATAGTAGTTACTTCTGATATTATCTTGGGCAATGATCAAAGGAAAAGATAAGGAGAAAATTGAAGTATGCTTTTGGCTCTACTTCTATAGCATTAATTCTGAAGCACATTTGCTCCTACATTTGCTAATAAAAAGATTTCATTGCACTTAACCTGTTTCTTCATGAGACAGTATGACCTGTTGCAACTTCCAATATTTCTTTCCTTGACATTTTATACAAAGAAATTATCAAGAAATTAGACTCCAAAGTAAAAACAAAATTATTTTCCTAATTTTGGATAACGCTACAAATTAAAATCACAAAGAATACAAGTAACTTCATAGATTGTTAGACTGTTTAAGATAATAAAGTTCAGACATACTAATAATGAAATCTAATCTCTCAGTACATGGGCTTGGTCACTATTCTATCTGCTCCTAGACTTCTACACAGAGGGCTTTAAATGAAGATTCTGTTGAGGGTGGGAATTTTAAAATGAAATTTTAATATATATTTGTCATGGTAAGTATATCCTGGCTTATAAAAAATATAGTACAGAATTTAATATAATGTCTAAGAAAGGAAAGAGATCAAACAAAAAACCAAATTTAAATTAAAAGTGTATTAGCATCTTCTCAGTTTTCAAAGTAACTAAAAATAGCAATAGCTTTTTAAAAAGAAAAATCATATCCCTAAATATAAACGTGACAGTCACTTCTCGACAAGCTCCATGATTCATCATGTTTAAGTACATAAATTAATTTGAGAATTTACATAGTCAAAAATTAGTGATTTAGCTGATTAAAGTAAAAAATCAATTTAAAAAAACAAAAAGCAAATTCTAATTGAAATTCTTTTCAGAACTTCTGCATAGTTTGTTCAAAAAATATTTGCTGGAGGTTTGATGAATGAATTAAAGAATGAATGGATAAAGCAAGTCAAAATAAATCTGAGAATTCTTTGCTTGTCTTAGAGAAATTTACACAAACCAACCACATCTGTATAATTGTTTTTTTTACATTTTCTATGATAATTAAAAACTAAATCATGATTAAATATGGTGAGGTAGCCAGGAATTGAAAATGTACACAGTAAATTCTAAAATTGAATGACTTCAAGTCACAAATATGGGTTGCATATAAAAATAAATGGAAACAACTGGTCTGCTCTTTGGAAATGCCACATTCACAACCTCTTATGTAAAATTTTCTCTGGAAAGTTTAATATGGACTTCTGATTAGCCAATATGACAAAAAGGATATGTATTAATTTTATTACAATGAAAAACATTAGGAATATAGTATAGCTTTGGACTTTAAAATTTTTCATAATGCTGTAAAATAGTTTAAAAATGTAAATGTAAAATGTAAAATGCTTAAAAATAGTTTAAAAAATACTTAAAATGCAAAAATTTTTATTTGGTTTTTATTATGTAGTTGTATTTTTTTACCTTTGTTCCTATCAAATATATTATCCCATATATCAGCTCTCTTTTATCATTTTGGTAGAGACCATTAGCAACTGTCTGCTTAGAAATAATTATTTCATATTGAAATAATTTCATATTTGAAATTATTTTCATATTGAAAATATGAAATTTCATATGAAATTCATATGGAATTAATTTCATTTTCATATGAAAATTTTCATATGAAAATTCAATATGAATTTCAATATTTTCATATTGAAATATGAAATAATTCCATATTAAGAAATTATCTGTAAAGAAAGTGATTTTAAATCAATAATGTATATATTTCTAAATATCTAAGGATCTGACATAACAAAGTCTCACATGATTAACTTTATCATTTCTATCATAAATCTTGAGATATATATATATATGTATATATAGCTGCTGGCTTCTTGCCACTTCACAAAATACTTCTGAAAAGCTTATCATTTAGTGAGTAGAATTTCTGGAAAGTGAAGAATATGATGTTGGGATTATATTGTTACAGTCTGAAAGTTATCCTAAATATACTTTTGCAGACACAAACTATTCTTATATATATAAAGCATAAACACACATAAATGCACATACACACACATATGTCATAAAAGTCAAATAATGACTTAGGTGGCAGCAGGAAAGAAACAGTTCCTAAGAATATGTACAACACAAAAAAGATAACTTAAACCTTAGACAGTTTACTATGGAGAATTAGTCACTGAATTCTCTGATACTTTTTTATCAATTGGGAAAATAAGGAAAACTACATTACCTAACATTTTTTTAAAAAGCAATGCTGAATACTTCCTAAAAATTCTTCGTACACATTTGATACTCAAAACACCTTAATAGGGGCTTCCCTGGTGGCACAATGTTTGAGAGTCCGCCTGCTGATGAAGGGGACACGGGTTCGTGCCCCGGTCCGGGAAGATCCCCCATGCCGCGGAGCGGCTGGGCCGTGAGTCATGGCCACTGAGCCTGCGCGTCCAGAGCCTGTGCTCCGCAACGGGAGAGGCCACAACAGTGAGGGGCCCACGTACCACAAAAAACAAAACAAAACAAAAAAACACCTTAATAGTTTAGAAGTTAACATCTTTAATTTTGTTACATTACACAAACGATTTTTGTTTCAAATTTTAAATGAAAAACAAAGTCCATTAACTCTTTAAACTACTTGGGTCTACCTTCTAGCTTATCATTCAAAATATTACTTTATATTAACATTAAATCTCATGAAAAAGAGGGTTGTTTTTCACTGTGTTAAAATATGCATTAAGACTGACTGGTAAGGTAAGATGACAACATGGTATATTTTTCCTTTTATTATGAATGCTTAGGAATATTATGAATAATTAGGAGTGTGAAGAAATATTTTAATTAAAAATTTACCACTCTACTTCCTGTAACAAAATTAAAACGTTTCTTAGTTATTTTTTAAAATCCTGCACTTTCCACATTGGACAAAAACTCATCCAAACAATTTTATTCTTATCCGTGTGATTTTTGGTATGTTCTCTGCTGATAGCACCAAAATTTTGCAACTGTCCATTCCATTGCTATTTCTGGAAGCAAACTCTAGTTTGGTTTCTACTCTTAATCCAGAAAGTTAGAAGAGTTAAAATAGAAATACCATTGAAAAAAAAAGTGACACCACTGTATTGAACACACACCAGTAGTTCAATTTTAAAACAAATTTAGCGGGTGTTTATTGGATCCCTACTCTTTCCTCTAATAAAAATATGAATTTTTGATATGCTGATGCTGTTTGCCTGTTTGGTTACTCCCCCTCCTTTATATGCATATAAAAAGCTTATATATATATATATATATATATATATATATATATATAGGCTTTCTATCTCAAACTAACAGGAATTTATTCCTTTTCCTATAGAAATTATTTTTCTTTCCTCCGTCCCTCCCTCCCTTCCTCCCTTCCTTCCTTCCTTCCTCTCTCTCTCTCTCTCTCTCTCTCCCCTTCTCCCTCTCCCTCTCCCCACCTTTCTCTCTACCCTCCTTCCTCTTTCCCTCCCTCTCTTTCTTTCTTTTGCTCCGGCTCCATCTTTGTTGATAAATTATATTAATTTCATAAGCATATTCACTGAAACATGTCTTCTTGAAAGGCAGCATGGCATAAAAGGCTTTCGATTAACAAGATTAAGATTAGACAGTTTACTCTCTCACTAGTCAGGTACCTCCCTTTCAATGTATATTCTCTGAGTCTCAGTTTTCTTATCTTTAAATAATAAATAATATCTATGTTATAATTTCATTGGGAGAATTAAAAGTATTCTATGTAAAGTACTTATATATAGATAGCTGTTAAAATATTGGTTTAAAAATTATCCCAAAATTATATAAGATGAACAGTAATTTAGAAAATACTTTCCTCTGTATGGGGAATACAGCTAGTTGAGGATAAAGTCTGAAGCCATATATAAGCTTTACACATTGAGCAAAACCAGTAGAAAATATTGTACTCAATATATCTCTCAACTGTCTTATTTTATCAATATAACATTTTAGTTTCTCTTCTTCTGTCATAGCCCTTGTTTATGGAGTCTCCAAGAATATCAAATTCTATGTCTCTAAGACCACTCTTATTTCAAAGTAAACCTATACTTGCTTATTGTACCTAACTTGAAGGAGATATATCTGTCTTCAAGTTAGACATTATTAAGAAACAATTATTCAAACTTATTTTAAAAACCACAGGGAATTCCTGACCTCTTGAAATATATGAACCAGTGGCTTACGGTATTGATTATTTTAGTAAAAGTAAAGGAGAATAAACATTTTTCAGTTAGCGTAGTACATCAAAGTTGAATTCAGTCAAATAATTCAGCCTCTAGTATTTCCATCCTGAAAGAATTATTGAAGGCTTTGATCTCAAACATTCATGTCCAACTCTGATCAAATCAATTTATTTTTTCTTTTCTTCCTTTCTTCTTCTTTTTTTTTAATCCTGAGGGATATAATAGCCCTTGCTCAGTGTTGATCTGAAGGCATTAGATAGTTCTGATAAGTGAGCAGTTAGAAATCTGTTAAAGCCTTACTATGATCTTAAGGGGCAATACAACAAAAAAGTGTAAGTTTCTATGTATGTTGCTATGACATATACAATATATTTTTTCTAATCAGAATAGGCTATTAGCTCCCTATATCTACTGGAGTGAGGTGCAGAAAGGAGACAAGTGATCTATCTAGATCCCACTCCAATCCATTTTTATTCTTTATTCCGTATTTACTTTACTTTAGACTGTGTGTGTGGCAGGGGAAGGTGGATGGGGGAGAAGATTGAATTTTTTGGCAACCAAAATATCTCTCATCATAAAACCCCTAGTCTAGAAGTTGTACCACAATAAGCCTTGTGCCCGGAGAGAAATTCTGGACATTAGCAACGTTTAGCTGTCAACACCTAGTCTAGTACTGTTTATTTTCAATTTTATTGTGTCATAAAAAGGCATCCTTCACCATGTCAGAATTAAAGTTTGTCTTTTTTCTTATCTAATTTTCTGACGCTGAATCATTTGCAATTAAATTTGTCAAAATTAGTTCTCAGCTACTTTTTCATTTTTGCAGAAACAAATGTGCAGCACCCCATATCTGCTGCCCTTTCCTCTTTAGCTGATGTATTTGCTGAAAAGATGAGAAAGGGGAACAAAATTAAAACGACAACTTGAGAATGGTCAATTTCCCTTTTTCTGTAATTATTCCTAAAGAAAAGAAATAATTTCTATAGGAAAAGGAATAAATTCCTGTTAGTTTCAGATAGAAAGCTCATGTATATATAATGAAGGGAGAAGTAACCAACCAAACAGTCAAACAGCATCAGCATATCAAAATTCATAGGTTTATTAGAGGAAACAGTAGGGGTCCAATAAAGACCCCTTTTCTAAAGGAAGGAAAGGAAGAAAGGGAAGGGAAGAGAAGGGGTAGAGAGGGAGGGAGGGAGGGAAGGAAAGAAGTGCCAGGTATTAGCATTTAAGTACCACAAGCTTTCTTAAGCAGCCATTGAAATAGGGCAACCTTAACAAAGGGAGAAATGATGGTAATTACAAATCATGTCTAATTGTTAAAAATATTTCAGGGACTAACTAGGAACTGTGTAAAAACTTGCTAGAGATTCGTGACTGTGAGACACTGAAATATAGACTTGGTTGCTTGATTAACAAATAAAGAGCCACAAAGCTATCAGGTTCTTCCTTCTAATCAAACTGATGAAATTTAGGCAATATTAACAAATATGATTTTTGATATTGGATAATTTTAAAGACCTAATTGTGTCCCCTCAAAATTCATATTTTGAACTCCTGACCCTCATTACCTCAGAATATGACGACATTTGGATATAGAATTTTCAAAGAGGTAATTAAAGTTATATAAGTTCATTAGAATGGACCCTAATTCAATATGCCTGATGTCCTTAAAAGAAGAGGAGATTAAGACAAAAACACACACAGAGGATAAACTGTGTGAAGACATAGGGAGAAGGCAGCCATCTAAAAGCCAAGGAGAGAGGCCTTAAAAGAAACCATCCCTGCCCTCATCTTGATCTTGGCCTTCTTCCTCTGGAATTGTAAGAAAATACATTTCTGTTGTTTAAGCCATCCAGTTCATGGTACTTTGTTACAACAGCCGTAGCAAATTAATACAGTAGTGGAATGTTTCAACATTTGGAAGATCTACAAATCTCAGTGATGCAATATTTTCCAATAAAATCCAATAACAATGTAAGATAGGGCCGTAGATTTTAATATAACCGAATATGAAATATTTATTGATATTGTTTCAGTTTAGTTCCTTTACCACCATGCAACTAAACTTTAGCTAGGTTGCCACTAACATTTTAGAAACTATTTGTGGAATTTTTGTGTGGAATCAAGAAAATATCTACCCTTACTGAAAAGATTAAAATATCCTTTTTTAACTGTGCATCTGTGTGAGGCCAGATTTTCTTCATAAATTTCAACAAATAAAACATATCACAGCAGACTGCCTTTTAAAGATTGTTTTGAAAATATCATTCATTTTGTAGCAAATATTTGGCTGGCCAAAAAAGTTCGTTCATATTTCTCTGTGAGATGGCTCTAGTAGTGCTTAGTTATCTTTAACTTCATTCAAAACAGTTTTGTTAGATTGTATTGTGACAGCTGTCATATCAGTGTGCATTTAAAAAAAGACATCAAAATTGGTGAATTTTTGTGTAGCCATTTTAATATTGAAGATGGAAGAAAAAAAAGCAACGTTTTTAGCATATTATGCTTTATTATTTCAAGAAAGGTAAAAATGCAACTGAAATGCAAAAAAAAGATTTGTGTAGTGTATGGAGAAGGTGCTATGACTGATTGAACGTGTCAAAAGTGGTTTGAGAAGTTTTGTGCTGGAGATTTCTCCTTGGATGATGCTCCACTATTGGGTAAACTAGTTGAAGCTGATAGCTATCAAATCAAAACAATAATTGAGAACAGTCAACGTCATACCATGTGGGACATAGCTGACATACTCAAAATATCCAAATCAAGCATTGAAAATCACTTGCATCAGCTTGGTTATGTTCATCACTTTGATGTTTGGATTCCACATAAGTTAAGAGAAAAAAAACTTCTTCACCGTATTTCCGCCTGCGATTCTCTACTTAAATGTAATGAAAACATTCCATTTTTAAAACAATTGTGATGGGCGATGAAGAGTGGATACTGTACAATAATGTGGAACGGAAGAGATTGTGGGGCAAGTGAAATGAACCACCACCAACCACACCAAAGGCCGGTCTTCATCCAAAGAAAGTGATGTTGTGTGTATGGTGGGATTGGAAGGGAGCCCTCTATTATGTGCTCCTTCCGAAAAACCAAACGATTAATTCCAACAAGTACTGCTCCCATTTAGACCAACTGAAAGCAGCACTCAACGAAAAGTGTCCAGAATTAGTCGATAAAAAACGCATAATCTTCCATCAGATTACCACAAGACCGCATGTTTTTTTGATGACCAGGCAAAAACTGTTACAGCTTGGCTGAAAAGTTCTGATTCATCTGTGGTATTCACCAGACATTGCATGTTCAGATTTGCATTTATTTCGGCCTTTACAAAATTTTCTTAATGGAAAAAATTTCAATTCCCTGGAAGACTGCAAAAGGCACCTGGAACAGTTCTTTGCTCAAAAAGATCAAAAGTTTTGGGAAGATGGAATTATGAAGTCGCGTGAAAAACAGCAGAAGGTAGTGGAACAATACAGTAAATACATTGTTCAGTAAAGTTCCTGGTGAAGATGAAAAATGTGTCTTTTATTTTTACTTAAAAACCAAAGGAACCTTTTGGCCAACCCAATATTATTTATGTTAATATTTAATCAGTTTAGTGTTATTTCAAATGAACTAATAAATATAAAATTTTCTCAACTTTCTTTTAAATATATCAACAGCTATAATCCATATAAAATTCTTTAGTGTTCAGTAATTTTGAACACTGCAAACAGGTCTTGAGATCAAAAAGTTTAATAACTGCTGATTTGAGGGGGAAAATAAAACAATAAGTAGCATTAGCTATCCCATGTGGAATTTGCATTAATATGCCAGCCACTCGCTAAGTATTTCACATTTGCTTTCTCAGTTTATTGATACGAATACTTGCAAGGTTAACATAATTATCTCCCTTGAGAGATGAGGATTTTGAAGTTCTATGATATAATATTTTAAAAATTTCACAACCAGTATGTATCCCATACTGAAAAACAAACCCAGATTATATGATTCCAGAGCAAGAATGTTTGATATATTAGACTGAACGCTCAATTAATAAACAAAAAATACATTAAAGAAATTATTTTGGTGATAAAGAATCAGGTAGGGATTTATCAGGATTTCTGCATAAGAGTTTAGAAACCAGGGGCCAATAGGTCTTTAGTATAAAGTAATTCCCCAGTCTGACCAGGAAAATCTTTTGGGTCAAACAGCTTTGGTGAAGCATACTATATGATGATTTTCAATATGCTTCAGCAAATATTCAGCTTCAATATTGAGATACTATGCACATAATTTGAGGAAATTTCTTCTCTGATTCTCAAAGACGTACTACAACTTTGTTGATTCCCAAAGACATACTATAACAAACTTGCATGTCAAGTGGGTTCAAGTAGACAGGAAGAATAAACATTTCTCTTTTATAAAACTGGAATTATCTAGACTCTCTTTTATTGCCTAATTCCACTCTTAAACTAAGTATTTGACAGATTTTCTCAAGATTATGCAAGCTAGCACAAAGCTTATGGAAATTTTATATGAAGGTATTTCTGAACAAAATGATAATATAGTTATTAGAGATGATTATATGTATCTCAAAAATTAACTACTATTAACGATACATTACTTCCTGTCTACTGTTTTCTACTTATCTTTCAACAGAAAATAGAATGTGTTGTGAAATGACCATTGTATCAATTTGACCAAGGAAAGGTCAAAGCAAAACGCCTGAATAATAATTCATAAATTGTGGAAAGTTAATGATTATTAAAAAATGTGTTCCAAACATACTTATTCATTAATAAATGTCAGTGTATCTTCTGACATTTATTGCATTTGATCAGTTTATATTTCTCAAATTTCATGAATTTGTGCCAACAATGTTTTTCACTAGAAATGTGAATGGCTTTCCATTCACAAAATAAATGGCTTTACTTATTGTCCTATATGCCAAGTGCTTCAGGTAAAAAGTTGATTTAAACTTGATTTATATTGTTGATTTAAATTTTGTTTCCAAATGCTTTCTTTCATCTGAGAAGGCTTTTAAAAGAATTTTTAATGTAATTATTAATAGTAAAAATTTATAAAACTTCAAAAGTTCTAAAATTATTTTTTAAAACTTTTAAAGCAATCTGCTCTGTGCCACAAAGCTCTGCAAAATAATCTATCAACTTTCACAATATGAATATAAAATTGTTATATAATTTTGTTAGGAAACAGTGTTTTAGGCACAAAGCTTTGATGGTCATCCATTTTTCAAAATTAAAGCATTATTCTTTTGCAAAGGGTAAAGAAAAGAGAATGTGAGAGTGGAAGACAGTAAGGAACAAAAGTTGTTCATACTAAAATCATGTTTGTAGTGGAGAGCTTTTGGATTGATATTGAATAAGAGAATGTTTCTGTATCCTTGAAGCTAAAATATCAGTTAAAATTAGTTAAGTAAATCAATGCAAGTCATAAAATTGTATTCTAGAAGTTCAGGAATGAGATTATATTATCACACACCTTTCTTAATTTGACAAGATTTATATAAATATTTTAAATGTAAATTTGATTTAAAATTTAATCTTAATATATATTTTATTGTCACAAGATTAAAAATCTTAACACTTGCTGTTTGGGTATGAACCCTAATTTTTACATTTAAATAACTATAGCTATGTACATTTTAAAACATCTTTTTAAAAATAGATAACAAACAATTCATATGTCATAGTTCTATTAAATCCTTAAGATACTAGAAGTTCTGCATACCTGTAATTCCTCTGCCTGTGTGCTGGATTACTTGATGGTTTTGAATTGTATAAAGAATATGGCATAAAAGGCTTTTGGTTAACAAGACCAGGATTAGTCAGCTTACTCTCTCACTAATTAGGCACCTCCCTTTCAATTTACACTCTCTGAGTCTTAGTTTTCTTATCTTTAAATAATAGATGGTATATATGATATAATTTCATAAGCATAATAAAGGGTATATCTCCAGCAGTCATCTTTTTTAACTCAAGGCCTTCGGGTCAGATGTGAGGAAGAACTTTCAGGCAATGAGATTTGTAGCACAATGACCTCTAACTGTAAGAGAGATTATAAAATCTCTCTGGGAAGCTTTCAGTTATTTACCTTATTTTCCTCTCTAGATAGCAGCCTGCCTAAAAGGAGGAGTTGGGGCTAGCTCAGTGAGTTCCAAATGTTAATGCACCAACTTCACAAGTTTTGCTATGTCTGAGTAACCCCTATAGAACTGTTTACTCAAGATATTAATTTATTTTCTTTTAACCTTTAGTCTTTAGTCTTCTTAAGCAATGATACAGGCATCAGTCAAATCATAGTTTGATGGGCTAATTATAGTTTATTGAGGTGAATTAAAATATATTGCTATAAAAAATAGCATTCATTTTTGTTGGGTCCTCCAAACTAATATAAGTTCAAGTCCTAACCTTTAGTACCTGTGAATAGGACTTTCTTGGAAATAAGGTCTTTGCCAATGTAGTCATGTTAAGATGAGGTCCTACTGGATTATTGGTTCTGATTCAATGACTGGATGTCCTTATAAGAAATTTGGACACAGACACAGATACACAGGGAGAATACCATGTGATAATGGAGGCAGACATTGGAGTGATGTATCTACAGAGAAGGAACACCAAGGATTGTCAGCTACCACCAGAAGCTAGGTAGGAAGCAAGGAAGGATCCTCCCCCAGAGCCTTCAGAGAGAGAGTTTGGCCCTGCCAACACCTTGATTTCAGACTTCTAGCCTCCAGAACTGTAAGAGAATGCACTTCTGTTGCGTTAAGCCACAAAGTTTGTGGTAATTTCTGCAGGCTTAGGAAACTAATATGCCAAAGTACCACCTAAACTCATCCCTTGTCCCACTAGTGGGGTTCGTTTAACACTTGGGGAAATGCTAGGCTGGATGCTCTCTGAAGGTCCTTCTTAGTCCTGTGGTTGAACGATGATGACCTTCATCGTATCAGTCACTCTTACATTCAGTTATGATGTGTCAAGCACCCCTATTTTTAAAGGCCAGGAAAAAGCTGTTTTAATTGAGTTTGAGCAGATTGGGCTCACCAGTTCTGAAAGGCACCCTGGTGTGTGTATCTGAATGTCCTGTTCACTCCCAGTCTTCCCAGGAACTACAGGCTCTGCAGAGCCATCGCTGGGGCTTGGAAATCTGTCTCTATGGTTGTCAACCAGGACAGACCTGAGAATCACTGGTGTATCTTAAATCTTACTTTTTTAATGCATTTCTTTTCAGCTTCAATGTTGAGATACAACTCACATACCCTGTACTTTGACTTACTGTATAAATGACGAAATGTAATATTTAACTCTTTTCATTAGATTCTAGATATACAGAAATCAATTTTGTAATAGAAATCGATTTTTAACAATTTGGAAAATGTTATCAATCATCTTAAAACTGTAATAACATTATATAATAGAAAAGCAATTATGTCTTATGTAGAACTATGTTTCAGATATTTAGGGAAGAAGGAATCCTTGTTTCCCATCTTTTTGTGTCTATAATTAAATATAGGTAGCTGACTGTTGTAGACATTTTTTTATAGTACTTTTCAATATAAAATTGGAAAATATTTCTTGGACATCATTAATAACCTCTAAAATGGGCATTTCCATACTTTATTTTTTTTAAATACTCATATATATATATATATATATAATAATATATATTATGATAGATACTTTCACCTACAGGGAAAAGCACTGTGAATATGACAATTATAAACTTCGACTGATAATTCTGTGTTGTACTGCCGACTCAAATACCATTAATGGTGGTAGCATTTTCCAAAATAGAAAACCAATCCTTTGTGAAATTCTAATCATAACAGAGCTCAATTTTCCCCCAATTTATTCTGTAGTTGCATTCCTGGTAATTTTGGTATATATTAAAACTGGGCAAGAATATAATATATATAATATATATTATATCTATCATATATTATGAGTTAAATACTTTAACCCACTTTTGGGATCCAGACTCCTAGGAAAAATCCCAGACTCGTCTCTCTCTCTCTCACTTCATATACCCAGTCAGGTGAATCACCAGGTCAGGTAAATTCTGCCTTCTAAATAGCTCTTCTGTCTTCTACTCTTTTCCATACCCAAGGCCTGCCCTATCCAGGGCCTAACATCTCTCACTTGAATTATACTTCTCACTTGAAACCATCAGACAATTAACTGTATCACCTGCTCCAAGCTTATTGTCCCCCACTCCAAGTTACATCAAGATTACAAAATGCAAATCTGATTTTACCATTCCTTTTAATGGCTTTCATTGCTCTTAGTAAAATTTAAAGTAGGTAAAATGGCTTTCAAAACTTTCTCCCATTATCTCTCCATCCTTCTACCATCCTCTAGAGCCAACACCGTTCCTTCCACTGGATTATGTTAATTCTAGGGCCTTATATAAACTTTTGTTCCATCCCTCTACTAGCACTTTCCTGGCACCCTTACATGAGTTTAACTCCTATTTCACTATAAAGTCACATTTTTGTTATCAGAAATGTGTTTTTATTTTCCTAGAATGCTGATGCTAAAGAGAATTCCTCATCAGTACTCCAGGGTTGCAGAGGAAATCTTAGTGTGACTATTTTGTGGATGAATCTTCATTATCTCTATACATACTACCTAGAACAGTAGTTCTCAGTGACCTCAGAGAATGTTTTGGAAATTTGTGGGGGTATCTTTTGATTTCACAATGATTAAGCAGCACTACTGCCAGGGGCATTACACATCCTGCAGAATGTGAACAAAACTATCAAAAATTGTCCCATTTTGTTTGCAACTTTTGATAGTCATACAGTAGTTTGTGTAGGTGGAATGCCTATTTATAATAAGTCAAGACTAGAATTTAACTTCATTATAGATATAAACACAGTTCTTGCCCAGTTTTAATATATACCAAAATTACCAGGAATGCAACTACAGAATAAATTGGGGGAAAATTGAGCTCTGTTATGATTAGAATTTCACAAAGGATTGGTTTTCTATTTTGGAAAATGCTACCACCATTAATGGTATTTGAGTTGGCAGTACAACACAGAATTATCAGTCGAAGTTTATAATTGTCATATTCACAGTGCTTTTCCCTGTAGGTGAAAGTATCTATCTTATGTCTTTGAGTAAAATAGTGACTGAGGATTTAAACACTGAAATACACATTATTTTATGACAAATCAGTTTCCCCTGATTCTTCCTTTATAGGATAATTAGAGCATGATTTTGATCTTATACTATGAGAGTAGGTAGGCTATTTTATCTATGATTTTTATTTTGGGGTATTATAAAAATGTATTTTAAAAGGGTTTGCAGTCTTCCAAAGAATTCTCTAGAATTCACATTCATGTACCTGATACAGAGCTTAGGAAAAAGGAATCTACTGTACCTCTGTTTGGATTTGTTGTTGATATGATTGTCTCATGGGCTTTGACTCTCTTCAAACACACCCCTATTCCTACTAAGACTCTGTTAACTTTTCCTTTTTCCTGGGCTTATTAACTACCAACTGGTCATGTGGCCACCCTGTCCATACCCAAATGAGTTACTAGGGGCAAGGCTCATAAGCAATAGGGATAGACAAGCATCAACACGTAATTTTATTAGTGTCCTTTAGTACTGAAATGTTTAAGGAGCTATGGGAATACATTAATCCTTCCAGAAAGGTCAAAGATCATGACTCAATAGTTCAAGCCGACTTTGAAGGATTATTTGTTGTATTTAATTTATGGATTGACTGATTTATTTCCTATCACTTTCCAATTTATGGATTGACTGATTTATTTCCTATCACATTCCACAGTATTTGTCTTAGATAGAGAGTTGTAGCAGTCACGGAGGTGTGATCTTTCTTTGCTCTTCAAGAACTTGCCAATCAGTAGCTTTCAGGATCTACCACAGCGTTTGTGCTTAGATTATGCTCTTCCTGAATAGTCACAGTCCCCGGTCCCCAGCAGCCATTTCTGCTCCTCTTTGGGCTGGCCAAGACTTATTCATAGTTGTATCGTACCCAATCCTCCTTGCTTCCTCTTCTCTTTTGAATAAAAGAGATCAGACCTGCATTCCAAGCTGAAAGATTTCTTTGTTCACTTCTCCCTGTTCCATTTATCTTTCACAGGCATTATCCTCCAAAGATGCCTTGCACTTCCAGCTCTTCCTTATCATCCGCTTTCAGGAGGACCCAGCCAGCACAGTAATGATGACTGAGGATCTCCCAGTCAAAATAGCATTATAGAGAAGCACAGAAGCGTAAAAGAACAAGGTTTGTAAGAAGCTTCTAGAACTTCAGCTTGGTTAAAAACTTAAGTTTGGTTTTGGAAAAGATGTCAAAAATGGGACCGAAGAGGTAGGGAGAAACTATTCTTAAAGCAACTTATGATCAAATGATTATGATTTAATTCATAAATATATGGAGCAGTATTTAAACATTTAATGCAGTATAATTAAATGGTAAGAATTATGTTTTAATTAGAACAAGTTTTTTCAAGGCGTGGTTTAGAGATTGAATTATGGTGCTATGAAACAAGAAATCAAGAGATTAATCAGGAGTATATAATAATATAGATGCATGGACCTAAGGCATTGTCTGCAAATAAATAGTTGAGAAAGTAATACCAATGTGATGAGGTTCAATTAGTTCACAGGTCACTGAGCCTTGGAAATTTGGGGAAAAGCTGACTTGGTGTGTGTGGAGATGTTTATTGGGCACTGCAAAACATCAGTATGGAGCTCTAGAAAGAAGAATGAATCAAGGACAAGAATTTATTATTGGGAAAGAATTAGCTTACTTTTGAAGTTGGTAGTTGATGAAATTATCTAGAAAGAGAGTAGGTATATAAATATGCTCATTGAGAGAGAGCAATACCAGCATTTTCTGTGAGCCATCTTCAAGTTATTCATTGTATTAATTTGCAAGATCCAGAGTAAAACGAAATGTGGAGCCAGTGTTCAAAATGTATTAAAAATTGTACTATGGTGACAAAAGATCATTAAATTAAGGGTCAGTGCCTTCTAAGCATAGGGTTCTGTGTAACTATATAGGTCTCATGCCCATGAAGCCAGCTCTCTGCACGTGTGTTCCCATACTCAAAAATTTTCATATACTATAGGACAGTGGTTTTCAACCCTACAAAACTTAATATCCCTTAAGTCAACACCAAAAAACGAGGAAAATTCTGAGCTGGCATCTGAACCTCACAAGATAAAGGGCTATAATTAATGGCCAGTGTCTTCCATTCGGGCTCATAGAGGGCATTGATGGTAGCATGATGTGTTTTCATCATTTCTGATTTTAAAATACAGGATATGCAAAACTTAGCTTAATGGTAAAAAAAGAAATAAAAATAAAAGCAAAACATGCAAGCAAAAGCAAGAACAACTACAAGAGTAGAAATGATTTTAACCACAGTGCAGTGAAACTTAACAGTCTGCTGAGACTCACAAAGTAAATAAAATCTTGAGTTTCATGAACAGAAATATGACCCCAGAGTGTATTTCAGTTGTTTCATTTGCACTTTGGCTGTTTCTTTGTATGCTCTATATTTGAAGAAAATAGAAATCTGACTGTAATAAATGTTTTTGGGGCAATACTCTTTGCCCTGGGAAAAGTTATTTGTTGATGTGTTTACACTGGAAAAGTGAAGACTAGGGAGCTCAAAACAGCTACCTTCAAGTATTATGGAGCGGAGGATGAGACTGATTTTATGTAGTTACAGGGGCAGAACTAGCATTAATAGATGAAAGTTAAGAATTAGGTGGATTTCAGTTTGTAAACTAATTATACATTTATTGAGAAACCACTATATGTGAGGACAGAATATTTGATGAATACAGCAACAATAAATGAAATTCCTTGGAAGAAGAGAGGTCCCTGCCCCCTTCAGCAAGCATCATATGACCTCCTTCAGGGAATTTCTCTGCTAAATAGAAATTGACTTTAAAGATCATTTGCAAACCTAAAATTCAATTATTTAAAAGATCTGTTTATTAAATATAAATGTATATTATATAAATATAATATATAAATACAATATATAAATATGAATATATAGGTATACATGATACATATGTGTAAGATACTGTGACATTTTATGTGTTGCAAAATAATATAGGAAATAGCTTTTCATTTTACTGTTAATCATTTAAAAAAATCTCAGTGGAGGGGCTTCCCTGGTGGCGCAGTGGTTGAGATTCCGCCTGCCGATGCAGGGGACACGGGTTCGTGCCCCGCTGCGGGAGGATGCCACATGCCACGGAGCGGCTGGGCCTGTGAGCCATGGCCGCTGAGCCTGCGCGTCCGGAGCCTGTGCTCCGCAACGGGAGAGGCCACAACAGTGAGA
>NW_021703776.1:23629461-23645028 GCF_005190385.1 Monodon monoceros | reverse complement strand
TTTTTTTTTTTTTTTTTTTTCGGTACGCGGGCCTCTCACTGTTGTGGCCTCTCCCGTTGCGGAGCACAGGCTCAGCGGCCATGGCTCACGGGCCCAGCCGCTCCGTGGCATGTGGCATCCTCCCGCAGCGGGGCACGAACCCGCGTCCCCTGCATCGGCAGGCGGAATCTCAACCACTGCGCCACCAGGGAAGCCCTGAAATATTTAACTTTAAATGGAATCTATATATCATATTCATAGCAGACATATTCTCTTGGCTCCATTTCCAAAAACTCAGTGAAGAATGAGATTGATCTAACATTTAAAAAGCTATTTTAAAAATAGCCACGTTATAGTTTCTGAAAAATCCTAGCTTCTAGGATTTTACTACCAAGAACAGGGTAAACATTTCTACATAATTAAATATCTGGCTAGTCTATGCAAAAGCGATTGTGGATTTATTTGTGAGTTTTTGGCCTGAAACACCATCTCAATCCAATCCCCTTTCTCACTTAGACTGTCAAAATACAGTTTGAGGTTTATTTTCATGATGCCAAGCCACTTTTCAGATTAACAACCATAAACTTCAGTGAATGTATGCTAAACTAGTTTTTTAGCTGATATTAACCCTTGTTGGAATAAAACGGTCAGTTAAATTCTATTTGAATTATGATATTAAGGATCAGTTTTGCTAGTAAAGTAGGATCAAACCATCCTTAAAATTGTACAAACTCATTTATAATATTTCATTAATTTTGAAATTCATATTAGACATCTTAAACCAAGACAATCTGGAAGATTAATCTTTTGTGGGGGAGGTCATCCAAAGGGCATTACCACTGGTTGACCTATGAGCTGGACCTGGGCAACTGGAGGCCCATCATTCCTGGGAATATGCACTCTGCTTGCCTTTCCTGCACTAAAAGCTGCCCAAGGACACAGCTAGGAGATAGTAACGTGGTGTTGAGACCATCTGGACAGTTTATGGGCCTGAGCCCAATTAAGGCCTCTATATAAACTTTTAAGATTCTGTTGGTGGACACTTTGGTAGCTTCTATATCTTAGCTATTGTAAATAATGACGTTATGAACATTGGTATGCATGTATCTTTTCATTTTTTTCTGGATATATACCCAGGAGTGGAATTGATGAATCATATCATAGTTGTTTTTAGTTTTGTTGAGGAACCTCCATAATGTTTTCCATAGTGCCTGCACCAATTTACATTCCTACCAACAGTGTAGGAGGGTTTCCTTTTCTCCACATGCTCATCAGCATGTATTTGTGGTCTTTTTGATGATAGCTGTTCTGACAGGTGTGAGGTGATATCTTATTGTGGTTTTGAATGCATTTCTCTCATGATTAGCGATGTTGAGCAACTTTTCATAGGCCTGTTGGCCATCTGTATGTCTTCTTTGGAAAAATGTCTATTGAGGTCTTCTGTCCATTTTTTAACTGGGTTGTTTGTCTGTTTGATATTGAGTTGTATGAGCTGTTTATGTATTTTGGATATTAACCCCCATCAGTCATATCATTTGCAAATATTTTCTTCATCAACAGATGAATGGATAAAGATGTGGGAGTATATATGTGTATATTATATCAATACATATAACTCAGCCATAAAAAAGAATGAAATTTTGCCATTTGCAACAACATGTATGGACCTGGAGCGTATTACACTAAGTGAAATAAGTCAGACAAAGGCAAATACTATATGTTACAACTTACGTGTAGAGTCTAAAAAATGAAACGAATGAATATAGCAAAACACAAACAAACTCACAGATACAGAGAACAAACTAGTGGTTACCAGTGGAGAGAGGGAAGGGAGGTGGGAGATAGAGGTAGAAGGTTAAGAGGTACAAACTACTATGTATAAAATAAATAAGCTACAAGGATATATTATACAGCATAGGGAATACAGCCAATATTTTATAATAGCTTTAAGAGGAGTACAGTATAACCCATAAAAATATTGAATCACTATGTTATAAACCTGAAACTAACATAATATTGTAAATCAACTATACTTCAATAAAAAAATCAAACGATAATAAAAGATTCTGGTGGGAAGATTCAGAGATCTAGTGGTCTTGCAGCTGCCCAAGACAAGCTTCCTACGTAAGTTCCCTTGCTTATTAAACTTGCCACCTGCTAATCTGGAGTGGTCTGCCTCTTTCTTCAGTCTGTCCCTGTCCTCCAGATATGGAGCTGGTTGCAGATTACACCTGAGAAATTCCCCAGGACATTGCAAACGAACATCTTTCTAGTTCAACTATAAATTGAATGTATAACATGCAATTTTTATATTTAGAATTGAAATTCATTTTTTCCAGTTAAAGCAGTAACGTGTTTATTTATATTTTATTTTATTCACTAATCCCAGTGTGCTACGCAATAGGAATACATATAACACTAAGTCAAATTCCTGCCTTTGAGGAATTCATGGTTTTACAGAGCTGTTAATTTGGGGAAAATATTTTTATATAAAAGTGATCCATTGGACTTTATCTTTAAAATCTTTCTGAGTTGACTTTTTTGACCTAGATATTGTATTGAACTTAATCCTTAATTAAAATTTATTTTCTATTTTAAATGCATTTCTTGCCTTTAATTTGCTAACCTCTATATTTGTAAACAAAAAAAAATTCTGTCTATTTAAGTACTCTGAGGTGTGCATTTCTTTCCTATTTTCCACTTTATTTTCTTTGTATGAGCATGCAGATTATTTAATAAATACTTGGCTAATAGTCATGATAACTAAGACTGACTATACTAGCCATTTTCCAATATTATGTTAAAAAAGTTATTTTATCTTGCTATATATCAATTTGCTCATTTGAAAAAGGAAGGCAGTAATAACTAACCTTTATAATCTTAGGGGATATTAGGTAAGATAAAAAGAGGATAAAGCAATTTAATTGTAAATTAAAGCTCTCCCATAAAATTTTTAAAAAATTAAATATATTCCCAAATTTAAAACTTTCTGGTGCCCTGGATCACAAACTGACTCATACTTGAAGCCTGCAGTCATTTTTCCAGATTTCATTGAGCAGTCTCACTTCTGAACTCTAGCAACATCCAACACTTACTAGCACTTAATTTTAAGGAGACAAATGACTTGTATTTTTCAAAAGACAGTATATGAAACTGCAAAGTTTTCAAAAATATATGGCCTTGAATGTTAGTAGCTATACATGTATTCAAATTATATTAAAATCAGAAAGCGAATCAAAAGTTCTCTAATTAGGGAACTGAAAATCACACCAAAGTACCAATGTCCATAGCTTCTAAGCTGGCCATTTCTAAACCAAACAACTGGATGGCTCTCTGCATTGTGTTAAAGGTTTTTAAAGTTAAGGATATGGCAATATACAATAGTTGCCTATACCAGTGTTGACTCATTCTTAAAGCTGACAATTTTTCCTAACGTGTGGCCTATGTGGTAGATTGTTTTATTTGTTTAGTGCTATTCATTTCTTTCTTTCTTGCCATGCTTCTCTGTAGGTAAACTGTAGTAGGCTGAATAATGGCTTCCAAAGCTATCAGCCCCTATTCTCTGGAACTTTTATATTATTTGGGAAAAAATTGGTCTTTGAAGATGTGAATTAAGGATCTTGAGACGGGAAGATTATCCTGGGTTGTCTGTGTGGTCCCTAAATGTTATATATACCTTGGTAAGAGGGAGGTAGAGAGAGAGTTGATAAATACGTACAGAAGAGGTGTCAAGTAAAGACAGAAGCAAAGATTGGAATCACATGGCTACAAGTCAGTAATGCTGGTAGCCACCAAAACATAAAAGAGGCAAGGAACAGATTCTCCCCCAGAGCTTCTAGAGGGAGTGCCACCTGACCAATGTCCTGTTTTAAGCCCAGTCACATTGATTTTGGACTTTTGGCATCCAGAATTTTGAGAGAATAGATTTCTGTTATTTTAAGCCAACCAGTTTGTGGTAATTTGTTACAGAAGCCATAGAAAACTAATACATACACTATATTTTTCTGCCTCATTGATTTTGGACGTCACCATATAATTTTCTTTGGTCAGTGTTGTAGAAAGCAGATGTTTATAGATGTCATGTTTAAGCAGAAATTTTAATGCATGCTTTAAGCAGTTCATCTTGTTCGTATCCTCCTTCATTATAACATATTCCCAAAAGGGACTACTCCTTCAGCCTAGGTTCCTAAAGAACACATAGACTCATGCCCAACAAAGCATAGTCAAACACAGTCAAGCCCAATCAAGTCAAGCCAAGGTTAGCCAAGCCCAGCCGAACTGCAGCCAACCTGTAGTTCTTTTGTAATATGAACAAGAAATAAATGGTGTCACAAACTGTTGATATTTGGGGGTTATTTGTTGCTCACATCAAAGGTGAATGATAATGCACATGGTGAGTTGATGAATATTTTACCCACTGTTAACCTTTTTTCTTTTGATTTTTAAATTATTATTGTTTATTTTCTTTTCTTTTAACTACAGAGAAGTATTTCTTCTAATTAAATATTGTTTTCCTGTTAAAGTTCTCTAGGAAGATGAATATTCAGCATTCTTAGGATAGTAAGCCCTTAGGTGCTTGAAGGAGATTAATAATCATTCGTTAGTCTTCCATTCTTTATCATGACTAATGTCAACTTTTTAAATGCCTCCTAATTCCAACAGTGATCTATTATTCTGATATTCTGGGAGGGTAATATTCTTTTGGAAATGTGCAAACTCTTCTTTCACATTATGAACATAATCAGAAGCTTAGTTCATATTCAAGGATATCTTAAAGACATTAAAAACATTAGCATATCTTCACCTCATAGCATTTACTTTTCTCTCTTCATTTTTTGGTCCAATCTCTATTTTTGTTCTTCAGATCCACACATTCAACATCCTGCCTCTTCCTAATGTCTGTTTTCTTTTCCATCAAAATTTGTTGTTCTATTCCTAATGTTAATTGCAAGTACACAATTCTATTTTTATTCTTAAATTTCCACAATAAAACCATTCATTATTTGTTGATGAATATGCCTTGTGAAATATATGCAAGTTATCTTTACTGCATTGAATTAATCTCCCACTGCTTATATATGTATTTTGATATCTTTAAAAGAGAAATTATGGATAAGCTTAAGAAAATAAATTCTTCAAAATCTTGCATTTTAATAGCATTGTGGACTTCAAACTCCAAAAACATTATTTTTTGGTTATGGCTTATGCTTCTAAGTAAAGTAACAAAGAAGACTGACATTTGTGTATGTTTATTTGTGCTACCTCATGTGTTGCATTTGTAGATTAAAATTAGAATTTTCAGAACATTGCTGGCATCATATAGTAAACCTGTGGCAAAAAGTGAAACGACTTATTTTCATGAAATACTTTAACTTATTTTATTCACACATAAATAATTTAAGCCTCACAACCACTGAGCTTCAGCTCGGTTAAATGATTTATACATGGACGGATAGCAAATAATCACAACCGGAGTTAAAAGGCAGATCTTTTGAGTCTGTGCCTATTATTTATTTCAGCATAGGCATTTTTAAAGCTACCTACTCACGAGACCTGGATACAAAATGACCTGACATGATTGTGCTTGGGTGAAATAGAAGGGAGTGAGAAGAGAACAGGCATCCCATGGGATAGAAGCACCAATCCTGGGGTTTCCTGATGATGCAAAATCTCACACGACTCATTATGTTTTGAAGGCATTAGAAGAGTATACTTTCTGCTTCTCTGACTGGCGTTAAGTTCTCCTCCTTGAGTATTCCACTATGTTCCAGAGGGCAAGAAGTGCCATAGGATAAAAGTTAGTGAAGGGTGTAAGTAAGCAATTTATCAAAAAGAAATACAATGGCTTTTAAATATATCAAGTGATACTCAACCATTCCCTTAATTAAGAAAACAAAGTATAGCAATAATGAAGTGTCAATGTTCACTTATCAGATTGGGAATGCTAAAAATTTTCTAATGCAGTATTGGTAATAATATAAGGATACCATATACAGTTGATTCAACATCTTTGAAAAAAATACTGACAATATTTTTCAGAACATTAAGAACAGTTAATATTTGAATTCTGCTTCTGGGAATTTATCCCATGATATATGAACACATGCAAAATGACATAAATAGCAAAATATGTATAATAATAAAATATTAAATATATTTCTATCAATACAGGACTAGTTAAATAATTTGTGGTTCATCTGTACAGTGAAATATTACACATATATATAAATATATACACAAATATATATATGTAGTAGATGCCTATGTGCTATTATTGATATATCTTGGAGATTGTTAAGTGAAAAAAGAAAGCAGTGTGAAAATTAGCTCTAAGTGCATAGAATACTCTGAAAACATATTTAAGTATCATTTAAAATATTATTGCCAACAAAAAGGGAAGGAGACCAAAAGTCAGTGGTGATAGCTAGACATGTTTTCATTGCATATTCTTTTGTCTTCTTTTATTTTTTTAACATTTACATGTATTTTAATAAAACACCAAAACCAGTGCAAAAAAACCATTCAGAATGAACAAATGCTTACTGTTGTGGTAGCCAGGATTCTAAAATGGCTTCCAAGATTTCTACCTCCTGATCTACATGCCTGGCATAATTCCCAACCCTTGCAAGTGCAGGCAGGGCTTATTAATATGATGGATTTTTCACTTCTGTACTTAGGTTACATTATATGATAAAGGTGAAGGGCTTTTGTAAATATAATTAAAGTCCCTAAACAGTTGACTTTCAGTTAATCAAAAGTGAGATTTCCTGGGTGAGTCTGACCTAATCAAGTGTGCCCTTTAAAAGAGAGTTTAGAGGTCATAAAAATATTCCTCTGGCCTTGAAGAAGTAAGCTGTATGTTGTGAGGGGGCCTATGTGGCTGGAACTTGAGAGGAACTTTTTTTTGCTGAGGGCAGTTCCTGGATGACATCTTGATTGCAACCTTCTGAGGCTCTGTGTAGAGGACCCAGTTAAGCTATGCTGGAGTCTAGGCTCACAGAAATGGAGAAAATACACTTGTGTTGTTTTGAGTTGCTAAATCTTTGGTAACTTTTTATGCTCTTATGAAAAAATAAATACAATTGAGTACTTCCTGTGCACCAAGCAAATAAGTTTAAGCACAACATGGTAAAGAAATTTTTCTCGTATTACCAAGTAAGGAGAATTGAATTCCATAAATTAAACTCTCACAATACAGCATCCATGTGTGGGGATATAGTGACCACCACAGCATCTGCCAAAATAGAAAGTGGACAGTGGGAGAGCAGTCTCGCCCTGCATATTTCAGTACAGATTGGTGAATTTAACCTCTCAGAGAACATTTATATTTATGTTGTCTGCTTAGCTATTACTGCAGAGAATATATCCCTTGAAAAGAGTCTGTCCTGATGGAGAGTTAGTGAAAGGGACTGGTGTCAGTCTTACTTTAACAAAAGTCATGGCCTGGGAAAATAAATAAGGATTAGAGTAAGAGATAGCCACTGTGAAAAAGTAAAACAGTATAAGAATGAAGCCACAGAATTGTGGTTCTGAAACTTATGTCTCCAACACCTGATACACTCTCAAAAGCATCATTTCTTCAGCTTCAAACAAGCCTAGTCAGTGTGATTAAGAAGGTCTAGGATGAGGCACAGGAACTAGCAATTTTAACAAGAATGTCAGATGATTCTGATGCAGGAGTCTAGGGCCACAAATTGATCAGCACTATGTAAGAACTGTGGGTCCCATCTATTGTTAGCAATCTGTCATGTACCCAGACAGAATGAGATAAAAAGAGAACTGACCTGAGAAAAGGATGTAAGCCTAAGGGGCTTTGGAAAAGGAGGTGTTACCGAGTCCACACTCATACTGCTTACTGCACAACAGGCCAATAAATCGAGAGACAAATTATTGGGGCAAGGAATAGTGACTTTATTTGCAAAGCCAGCAGGCCGAGAAGACGGTGGACTAGTGTCCCAAAGAGCCATCTTGCCCAGGTTTGAATGCCACTTTCTTTTATAGAAGGGGTGGGAGGTGAGGGATAAAGTAAAAAAGGTGGTAAGTTGTTGCAGATATTTCTTTGTCCGAGGGGATGTGTTAATTTCTTCTTTCCTGCAATCATTCATAGGTGAGCCTGGTCAGGATGTTTCCTGCAAGCCAAACAAAGGTACTTTAGCTTAGTGCTCAGACATGAGAGGCAGGGTTCCTGGAGATAGACCATTATGTATACTTTAAGCTGTAGGCAACATCCCTTAAGTGATTAACCTGTAGCAAAAGCATGAGAATACAAAGTTTAAAGTAAAAGAAAGAGATCCAATATGGAGTCAGATATGTTCTTCCCTATTTCAGAGGCTCTAGGTAGTTCAATCCTTTGGGTAAATTAATTAGCCTCTCTATAACTGAGGGACCCTTACCTGGAAGATGTATATAAAAATACTGCTGTCCCCTACATTTAAAGGTATTGTAAAGAACAAGATGTAATTTTGTATATAAAGAGCTTTGAAGGGCAAAGATTTTTTTTAACCAATGTAAGATGTTATAACAAAATCATGTAATGGTATCAAAACTCTTAAAATGTGATTTTTTTCCCCCTGTGGCTTTGGTGTTTTATGGTTAACTAACACTTACTTATACATAGAATCATCATGTATCTTCATTAACAAAAATAATTTGCTTATCACTTGTATGAAGACCAGTCCTGGAACTATATGAGCCTAAAGAAATTGATTAATTCAGATAGTTACTAATTTTCTCATGCTTTGTTCATATACATGGGACAAGAAAAAATATGTGCTAAGCACACAAAGAAGTGTCTTGGATTTTTCAACAAAGTATTGCAATGCTATCTGATAAGTACATGTAGAAACTATAGGTATAAACCTTAATCGCACAAAAAGGAAGGTGAATTCTAAGGGGGTGGGAATTAAAGGAAGACTACACAGAGGAAATAAATATAAGCAAATGTAAGGTATGTATTAGCAAAGCATATGTCTTGGGAGCTATGGAAATTTGTATCAGTTAGGATGCTTTTGAGAGCAAAGAACAGAAGACCTATCTAAAAGTGGCTTAAATAATGTGAAAATTTTCATGTCTTATAACAAGATTGGAAGCAGAGTTACTCCAGGGTTAATTCAGTGGCTTGAGGACATAATTAAGGAACCAAGTTTCTTTTCCTTTTCTGTTCTTCCATGATCAGAGTTAGCATTTGTCCTTGAGTTTTTCCCCCAAAAGTATTCAGAGTTATCACATCCTCCCAAAACTTGAACCAAGAGTAGAAACAAAGGGAAATTCATGTCTTGTCTCCTTGCTTTAAGAGTGAGGGAAACTTTACCGGGAGCCTTCAGAAGGCTGTCCCTCTAGCTCAGAGGTTTCCATGCTTATGCTGAAAGTGACCACTGGCAAGAGGAGAAGGGGGAAGAGAGAAACACCATGATGGGCTTAGACTAATCATGATTCATCCCTGGGAGCTGTGGAGGGGCCTAGTGACCCCTGCTCAATTTCTAGTATGTGAGTACTATATGAAGGAAACCAAAAATTCAGTTGTTGTTTGTCTTTTGTTTTACAAGGGAAAAGGGGGTGAGAATGACTATTGAAGGCAAACAGAAATTTCATACAGTGTGTAAATGAATGGAACCATTAGCAAGCATGTGCATTTGGGAAACTGCAATTAATTCCATATAATTGGGTCATAGAGAACAAGAAGAACTTGAAAGGGTATGGATCATGGAGTCTCACATTTTCCCTACGAAGAACAGGGAGCTAGGAAATGACATATGAAATGAAACTATGTTCTACAAAGATCATTCTGGAAAGATAACTGTGATTTTGGAAGCAAGCTCACCAACAAGAGAACATTATGAAGTTCAGGTGAAGGTTTATGCCCTAAAGTCAGAGATACTTAAGATATAAAATTAATTGGATTACTTACCAGTTATATGGTGGGAGGGTAATCAACACCAATTTTAAGTACTATTCAGTTTTCTCTATTTTATATACTTGTACATTAAAAATGTACAATAAGAGGTAAAAACAAAATTCTCCCAAGTAGAACTGACAAAATACTGATTTAATTAAGTGAAATAGTTTCAAAGATGGCAATGGATAAATGTATCTAAAGTTTGTCACATAAATAAGTCACATGTTTCTAAAATTTATCACATATGGATATAATTTTAAAATATTCTTCTAAAACTATTGATTGATTCTTTGTTGAACATTCTAACTTTAACTTAGATCAGAAATATTTTACTCATTTTCACCCCCAAAAATCTAGTCTACTTTATAAAAAACACAACTTTAAAAATACATATAATGGTTAAAATTTTAGATATTATTTTTTCAAGGTTGATTTGCATTAATAACATTATTTTCCAGATATCACTATAAAAGATCAAATCCCATTTACTTCGTGATTGGTTGTCTTTACATTTTAGCAGAAATTATATTATGTGGAAGAGCATTTATGTGTTATTTGCTGGGGGACCCATCAGGTGTTTAGAAAGCCCAGTCCTTCTTATGAGAATAGCCTCACACTTGGAACTCAGTTGGCACTGGCGAGAATAAGGCTGTAATCTACATCTTTGTTACAGAGCTTTCTCTTTGCGAAGCAAAGTAATCTGTTCAAGTATCAAACTCATGACCTTTGGCTCACTGGCAGCAAACTCCAACCAACTAGCCTAGCAGCTGAGGATAGGATGGAAGAATTCCCTCATAAACATCTGCTTTAGCTCGATCCAACAGAAAATACATTATAGCCTCTGGAGCTGGAACACACTCCTTGTGAGACATCAGTTAAGTCACAAGAACGGTTTTTGTGAAAATCTGCCTTTCTAAATCTTAGAAATAAAAATCCTTTCCACAGTCAAGCCAGACAAACAAGACCTACAACTGGAAATCCAGTCATTTAACATGGCAATTATCTAAAGCTGGTTTCTTTAAAGGTTTCTTTGCCTTACAACATCACTCTGGCCCTTTTGTTCTCCTCTTGAAATGTTAAAGGAGAGAACTCACTTTTCATTCACTTTTTGCTAAATTTTCTAAAAAGTTTCGTTACTGTGCAAACATCTTGTCAACTATTTAGATTACTCAAACGTATTTCCCTATCAGATTCATTGACTCAGTGCTCAGTGAGATTATTGAAAGTATTTTGCAGGGAAG
Organism: Monodon monoceros; assembly: GCF_005190385.1. NCBI lineage: Eukaryota > Metazoa > Chordata > Mammalia > Artiodactyla > Monodontidae > Monodon > Monodon monoceros. Next base: position 23,633,913 of record NW_021703776.1, on the reverse strand, counting down.
ATGGACTTCATTAACAACTCTGGTTTTTTTCAGACTTCACTCCCCACATAAAATGGCACATTTATGAAACAGTTTTATCTAATCGTTTCTTGAGACCTCAATCTATCTAAAGCAAGCTAGTTAAAGAAGAAAAGCCTTAGACAACAGCTGAAAGTTTAGAAAGAGATGAAGAGATATTTGTATTAAATACTGAAATGTAACTGCTTATATATTTTGATCTCAGGGTTAGCTATAAAGTGAATCCTAGAGACCAAGACAATAGCTCAGCTATTATCTCACATGTTTATAGTTACCATATACAGCATTGTGTATCAAATAGCTCTTAAATTCCCTGAGAAGCTGACATGACAAAAGAGAACCTATTATGCCTTTATCTTTAAAAATATTTCTAAGGGATTTTTTTCCTGAAATAGATAGCTAAGTTGTGTCAACTTATCGGCAACATCTGATTCTGTATGTTCTACATTAATTAGTTTTGCTTTCCCAACATAGATTAACCCATTTCCCCACCTTTGGATTAGAATGCCTGACTGTTATGCTAATAGTAATAATACCTATATGTGTTAATCTTAAATTTTACCCTCTAATATGCAACAGAAAAAGTCAGTGGATAAAAAGAAAGTCCTTATTTCTTGGCTTTGCTATTTCTTTTTGCTATGATAAGGGGAACCCTTTTTTTAGAATAATGGAAAAGAAACTTGAAAGTCTACGTTAGTACATAGCTTTATAGAATACAATTTCACATTTTATAACAATATAGCTTATAAATTATAAAAATGTATAAACATCACTTGAGGTCTACAAAATTTTAAACTTTCTATTTTGATATGTTTTGTTTACAGTCTTTATAAGATCATTTCCATTTTGCCAGCATTAGCCTTTAGCTTTTATAATTAAATAAATTCTCTCTTCTCTAAAAGGTCTGATTTGGGGTTCGGAGGAAAAGGTTTTGTATATAAACCCAGATATAATGATGCACAGAACCTGTAATATTGCTTTAAAATGATTTCCATACTCACTTAGGAAAACACAAAGAAGGATAGACATTTGCAATCATGGTTTGATGTCAGATGCTGTTTGAAGCCAGGCTCTGTCATTGACTTCATTGGGGGAGATTATATAAGCTCCCTGAGCTTTGTTTCTCCATCTATAAATGAGGAAACTATTTCTTACCTCACAATTTCATAGGTCTGCAACAAGGGTGAAAAGAGTTTTTTACAAAATAATGATTATGTAAACAGTATCAGATGACTTAGTACCTATTAAGAGGTGGTAACTCTATTTGTGTGCACTATTGTACACAGGAAAAATGTTACAGCTCAAAGCTATCCAGATCTAATGTTTAGATAGGTGGGTGCTCCCAAGGACAATTACGTGATTGTTTATTCTTTAAATAGGACTGCATCTATGTTCATCGGTGATATTGGCTGGTAATTTTCTTTTTTTGTGATATCTGTGTCAGGTTTTGGTATCAGGGTGATGGTGGCCTCATAGAATGAGTTTGGAAGTGTTCCTTCCTCTGCAGGCTTTTGGAATAGTTTTAGAAGGATAGGTGTTAACTCTTCTTTAAATGTTTTGTAGAATTCACCTGTGTAGCCATCTGGTCCTGGACTTTTCTTTGTTGGAATATTTTTAAGCACAGTTTCAATTTCATTCCTTGTAACTGGTCTGTTCGTATTTTCTATTTCTTCTTCGTTCAGTCTTGGAAGGTTATACCTTTCTAAGCATTTGTCCATTTTTTCCAGGTTGTCCTTTTTATTGGCATAGCGTTGCTTGTAGTAGGCTCTTATGATCCTTTGTATTTCTGCGGTTGGTTGTAACTTCTCCATTTTCATTTCTGATTTTACTGGCTTGGGCCCTCTCCCTTTTTTTTCTTGATGAGTCTGACTGAAGATTTATCAATTTTGTTTATCTTTTCAAAGAACCAGTTTTTGTTTCATTGATCTTTTCTATTATTTTCTTTGCTTCTATTTCATTTATTTCTGCTCTGATCTTTATGATTTCTTTCCTTCTACTAACTTTGGATTTTGTTTGTTCTTCTTTCTCTAGTTGCTTTAGGTGTACAGTTAAGTTGTTTGAGATTTTTTTTTTTTCCTGAGGTAAGTTTGTATTACTATAAACTTCCCTCTTAGAACTGCTTTCGCTGTGCCTCATAGGTTTTGGATTGTCACATTGTCATTTTCATTTGTATCTAGGTATTTTGTGATTTCTTCTTTGATTTTCAGTGATCGATTGGTTGTTTAGTAACATATTGTTTAGCGTCCACATGTTTGTGTTTTTTGAAGTTTTTTTCTTGTAGTTTATTTCTAGTCTCATAGCTCTGGGGTCAGAAAAGATGCTTGATATGATTTTTTAAAATTACAGGCCAGTATCACTGATGAACATAGATAAAAAATCATCAACAAAGTACTTGCAAACCGAATCCAACAATATATTAAAAGGATCATACACCGTGATCAAGTGCATCAAGGGATACAAGGATTTTTCAGTATCGGCAGATCAATCAATGTGATACACCACATGAACAAATTGAAGAATAAAAATTATATGATCATCTCAATAGGTGCAGGAAAAGCTTTTGATAAAATTCAACATCTGTTTATGATAAAGACTCCCCATTAAATGGGCACAAAGGGAACATACCTCAATATAACAAAGGCCATATATGGCAAACTCACAACTAACATAATATACAATGGTGAAAAGCTGAAAGCATTCCCTCTAAGATCAGGAACAAGACAAGGATGCCTACTCTCACCATTTTTATTCAACACAGTTTTGGAAGTCCTAGCCACAGCAGTCAGAGAAGAAAAACAAATACAAGGAATCTGAATTGGAAAGGAAGAAATAAAACTGGCACTGTTTGCAGGTGACATGATTCTCTACATAGAAAATCCTAAAGATGCCACCAGAAAACTACTAGAGTTCATCAGTGAATTTGGTAAAGTTACAGGATACAAAATTAATATACAGAAATCTGTTGCATTTGTATACACTAAAAATGAAATATTGGAAAAAGAAATTAAGGAAACAATCTCATTTACCATCGCATCAAAAAGAATAAAATACCTATGAATAAACCTACCTAAGGAGGCAAAAGACCGAATACTATAAGACACTGATGAAAGAAATTGAAGACAACACAAACAGATTGAAAGATATACAGTGTTCTTGGATCAGAAGAATTAATATTGTTAAAATGACCATACTACCCAAGACAATCTACAGATTCAGTGCAATCTCTGTCAAAATACCTATGGCATTTTTCAAAGAACTGAAACAAAAAATTTTAATTTCTATGGAAAGACAAAAGACTCCAAATAGCCAAAACAATCTTGAGAAAGAAGGATGGAGATGGAGGAATCAGGCTCCCTGACTTCAGACTATACTACAAAGATACAGTCATCAAAACAGTATGGTACTGGCACAGAAATGGACACATAGATCAATGGAACAGGATAGATAGCCCAGAAATAAACCCACACACTTATGGTCAATTAATCTATGATAAGGGAGGCAAGAATATACAATGGAGAAAAGACAGTCTCTTCAGTAAGTAGTGCTGGGGAAACTGAACAGCTACACATAAAAGAATTAAATTAGAACATTCTCTAAAGCCATATACAAAAGTAAATTCTAAATGGATAAAGACCTAAATGTAAGACCAAATACTATAAAAATTCTAGAGGAAAACATAGGTGGAACCCTCTTTGACATAAATTGCAGCAATATTTATTTGGATTTGTCTCCTAGAGTAATGGAAATAAAAGCAAAAATAAACAAATGGAACCTAATTAAACTTAAAAGCTTTTTCACAGCAAAGGAAACCATCAACAAAATGAACAGACAACCTACAGAATAGGAGAAAATATTTACAATGTGACCAACAAGGGATTAATTTCCAGAATATGTAAACAGCTTATACAGCTCAATATAAAAAACAAAATCCAATAAAAAATAGACAGAAAACCTAAAGCGACATTCCTCCAAAGACATACAGATGGCCAACAGAAACATGAAAAAATGCTCACTATCACTAATCAGTAGAGAAATGCAAATCAAAACTACAATGAGGTATCATTTCACACCAGTCAGAATGGCCATCATCAAAAAGTGTACAAATAATAAATGCTGGAGAGGGTGTGGAGAAAAGAGAACCTTGCAACACTGTTGGTGGGAATGTAAATTGGTGCAGCCACTATGGAGAACAGTATGGAGGTTCCTTAAAAAACTAAAAATAGAGCTACCGTATAATACTTCAGTCCCACTCCTGGGCATATATCCAGAGAAAACTCTAATTTGAAAAGATATATGCACCCTAGTGTTCTTACTAGCACTATTTACAATAGCCAAGACATGGAAGGAACCTAAATGTCCATCAACAGATTAATGGATAAAGCAGATGTGAGATATATATATATATATATATATATATATATATATATATATATA
>NW_021703776.1:23572746-23629451 GCF_005190385.1 Monodon monoceros | reverse complement strand
ATATATATATATATATATATATATATATATATATATATATATACAATGGAATATTACTCAGCTGTAAAAAAGAATGAAATAATGCCATTTGCAACAAGATGGATGGACCTAGAGATTGTTAGTTGAACTAAATCAAACAGAAAAACAAATATCATACAATACCACTTTTATGTGGGATCTGAAAAAAATGATATAAATGAACTTATTTACAAAACAAGTAGACTCAAAGACATAGAAAACAAGCTTATGGTTGCCATAGGGAAAAGTGTGTGGGGGAGGGATAAATTAGGAGTTTGGGATTAACTTATATATACTACTATATATAAAATGGATAAACCACAAGGACCTACTGTATAGCACAGGGAACTATATTCAATATCTTGTAATAACCTATAATGGAAAAGAATCTGAAAAAGTTAAATATAAATATATTTATAACTGAATCACTTTCCTGTACACATGAAGCTAACAGAGCATTGTAAATCAGCTATACTTCAATAAAAAATAAATAAAAATAAGTAACTAAATAAGACTGCAGATCTGAGGATTAGAAAAACAATATTATTCACAACTGCTTTTACATAAAAGACAAGAGGATCTGAAACATGTAGGGTTGTGAAAGAAGATCTCTTTTGCCCTTTGCCTAAACTGCCATGTCCAAGTGCTATTTCTATGGAGAGAAACCTCATCTTCAGGGAGCTAGAAATTCACAGAAGGTTCGAAATTGCAGGGAATCACCATATTCAGAAAAGATGGTGGCCATCTTGGAGAATAAGCTTTCAGTGCAGTTTTTAAACGGTAAGAACAGTGAACCTTCTGCACTTTAAGGGGGGAAAGAAAGTCTGGAAAATAAATCTATTTTCTTAAGCAAGTTCTTAATAGTGTTTATAGCTAATGCCATTACAACTATAGAAAGGCATTTTGCTAAGCATCAAAACCAAGTAGGCTTTCCTCTCTGAGTGGTGATCTCACCTCACTAGAACAGGAGTGCTTAGTATCAAATTTTATCTCGTTTTTGGAAAAGAATTAGCTTTTGCTACTTGCAAGAACATGGCTTCATGTCACAGACATAACATTGAAAAAGAAGACATAAAAAGAGTATGTAGACTATATAGTGTCACTTATACGAGGTCATGAACCAACAAAAGTAATCTCTTAGTGATTGAAGTCAGAAGAGTGGTTATCTTTGTGGAGAAGGATTTATTGAGTGGGAGGACCACAAGGGAGCCTTCTGGGGACTGGAAGTGTGGTGATTATACATGTGTGTACATAAGTAAAATTCTATCAAGCTATAGACTTAGGAGCTGTGCACTTTAGTGTTGAATGTGCTATACATTAAAAACTTTGAAAATATAAGTTACAGTTTTTTGAAGCCTCTTCTAAACTGTGATACAGTTTCAACTTTTACCTTATGACTACAGAATGATTTTTCCTCCTGATTGCATTTTCTGAGCCTATAAAATAGCATTATTTTCTTCTTGGAATCTCAAGAAAAATAATTGAGGCGCTGGAGAAATGTAACACATAGCACTGTATAGATAGCAGTTTATTAATAAGGTATTTTCTGGGCTTCCCTGGTGGCACAGTGGTTAAGAATCCGCCTGCCAATGCAAGGGACACGGGTTCGAGCCCTGGTCCACGAAGATCCCACATGCTGCAGAGCAACTAAGCCCATGTGCCACAACTACTGAGCCTGTGCTCTAGAGCCCATGAGCCACAACTACTGAGCCTGCATGCCACAGCTACTGAAGCCCGTGCGCCCAGAGCCTGTGCTCCGCAACAAGAGAAGCCACCACAATGAGAAGCCCATGCACTGCAACGAAGAGTAGCCCCTGCTCACTGCAACTAGAGAAAGCCATGCAGCAAGAAAGACCCAATGCAGCCAAAAATAAATAAATTTTTTTTAAAAAAGATATTTTCTTATGAAGATAGATTTTTACCACTTTTCCTTCTCTGTCCTACAGCTAGGATTTTTCTACCTAAAAGGATTCATTTATTAACTAGAACACATTATTTTGTGACCATGAAGACAAGTAGAAAATGCAATTGATATTTGTTATCAGTACTGTCCAGAGCAGTGCTGTTGAATAAAACTTTCTGTGATGATAGAAATATTCTATGTCCATGTTGTCCAATATAGTAGCCACCAGCCACATTAGCTATTAGTACTTGAAATGTAGTTAGTGTGACTAGGGAATTCAATTTTTAATTTTATTTAATTAAATTTATTTAAACTTAAATTCCCACATATGGCTAGTGGCTACTGTGTTGACAGCACCATTCTTGAGCTTAAAAAAAATACTTTCATACATTTTCTCAGTTCTTAGAAAAAACCTGCACGTATTATTTCCAAGTTACAAATGTTAGAACTAAAGGTAAGGGTGGCAGAGGGGTTTAAGCAAGATTACACAGGCATTAAGTGGCAAAATTGGAATTGTAATTCTTTTTAAATACACCTCAAAGCTTCTCTGGCTACCCCATGGTCTGTGTCGCCTCCTTGTTTCCTTTCCTATCACTTAGTTACTCTCAGGGGAAAAAAAAACACAAAAGTGCGTTAAAAATCAAGTCTCTGTTTTTCCCCCCTGGACTTTTGCCATATCGCTAATTTTTTGATATCAAGAAATAGATTTATGATATTTAACCTTCATGTATACAGTGTATCAGGGTATATATATAAGGGCAATTGTAACTCTCTGTGGCAAGTCTAAATATGAATTATTTCCTGAGATTAGCAGTTGGTGAATCAGACATGAGTAATCCTATAGTCATGACACAACACCCACTAAAACATCCATTATTTAATTCAAAATTACTCTGAACACTTCCGGCCCATCTATAAGTACCCAGCTTATGTAAGAAGATTCCTCTGAAATGCCTGTCCATGATGCCTTTTATGATTCTCTAGGAAAAGTCATCTTCCTCTAATTCCTTTTTATGCCTGTTTCAAAATTGTCTTGTTCTATTTTACATGATTTTCTATTTTATATATATATTTTTTGTCCTCTTTGAGACGGCATGATATTTTATGGTAGGGAGAAAATTGTTTATTTTTTGTGCTTCTCTTCAAAGTCCCCTAACATAGTGCATTACACAGAGAGTCGTCCAGTAAATATTTGTGAAATTAACCAGTAGGTTTCCATAGTGAATATTTTAGTTAAGACATGCATGATTAAAGAAAAAATATTTATGATATATGACTTCTTAGGAGTAGCAATATGAACATTTGTAAATGCCATTTTTAATTTGTCCAGTAAATTTATCTCTAGGCAAATTAAAAGTTCTCACCTCTTCAAACCATGCCTCCTTAATTATCTCAGTTATCTCTATTCTTTGTGTAATGCTGTCTCAAAAAGGGATTACTGTATTTTGGATAAAAAACTTTCTTTGGCAGTTCTATCCTGCAACTTTAATATATTTTGATTTCTACAAGAATGTAAGAAACAAATTTTCCAGACTTCATTTATTTTTCATTAAAAGTATACTCTTTGATCTTTACTTCTTGTTAACTGATTTTACTAACTAAATGTCACTGTCTTCTGTAAGAAAATCCTACCATCACATACCTTTGAAATAAGAGAAATTTACATGCCATACGAATGATGTTAATTTTTAATTTTATCAACACTGTAAAATGAAATATGGTTGCTGTAAACTAGAGAACACATTTTAATGGTAGTTGAAAACATCAGATTTAATATTACTTACAAGAAAAAGTACAATAATTTGTCATCCCCAAACTTCAAATGCTTTACTGGCTCTTAGAATGAATCCTAAGCCTCTGTTCAAGTCACAAGCCTTGTATCATCAGAACATTGCTCACCTCTAGTGTCATACACCTCCCTATTCTTGGTTGAATCCTGTGACTGTTGAGTTGTTATTTATGCTTCCTGGAAGGGTTTGCTCTCAGGGCTTAATTAGCATGGCTCAATTCTTGTCTCAGCTTAAGTATCACCTCTTCAGAAAGATAGTTCTTGACCAGCCAGTCTGAAGCAGTACCTACACTATCCCCTGGTCCCCTGACTTCTTTACTAATACATCATACATTTCTCTGGTTTCATTTATAGTGTTTTCAGATGAGTAACAGAAATTAAAAGTTAAATTGATTTCTACAACTGTGATCACTGGCGTGACTGAATATCCAGAGGTAGGTGGAAATGAGCATCGTTCAACTAGAGCCTGGTTGCTCTGTTTCTCTGAGATTCTCTCAACCATATTAGGGATATGGCAGCAGTGGCAGCTATAGGAATTGCAACCATAGAAAGAAAGAAGCCATTTTTTCCCTGTCTCTTAAGAGTGAGGCAACTTTGTCCCTAGAAGTTAAGCACAATATTCCTCTCATGTTTCATTGTCTAGAATTGTGTTACATTACTATTCCTGAACTGACATCTAAAGTCAGGTGAATGCAAAAACTGCTTTAATTAGGTTTGAGTTGCTCAAGCAATTGCTTGCAAAGAAATGGAACTACTTTTAGAATTATTGTGTTCGTACCTATTACTAAGAGAGACATCAGCTTTCCCAGAAGTTTATGAGCTACATGGGGAAAGAGTAAACCTCCCCAAAAATCAGAGCAAATAGATGCTGGGGAGGCAATTTGCATGACAGCCCAGTTTTAGTTCTTCATAGCACAGTTGCCATCTCAATTTATTTATAGGTTTTTTAATTGATTTTCTTTGTCTCCTCAAACAGAATGCAAATCCATGAGAACTGGGATGTGGTATGTTTGGTCCAGTGCTGTGTCCTCAGCAACTAAGTTTGACACATGGCATTATACATAAATACCTGCTGTCAAAAGAAAGGTCACCCCACCACTCCACTGCTTTTTTTCTAGTGAAATTCTACTCATTCTTTTTGTCTTAATTTTGACACATCACTTTCTCTACTAAAATTTTATTTACCTACCAAACTCAGTATCACAAGCATCACAGAATAATTGTATATTTAATAATCTCTGTCTACCATGAGACCATAAACTCCAAGAAGCTGGTCTTTCTTTCTAACTTGGTCACTGTTGAGCATTATTTCTGCAACACAACATATATTCTGTATGTATTTGCTGAATAAAGGAATAAATGAACCTATATACATATAATAATACATATAATGCATATAATAAATATATGTATTATACATATATATTTATACATATTATAAATAACCTATATACATATAGGTTCTGCTTGAAAGCATCCTTTCTTTCAACTAATGTTACCCTTGGGGGAGAAAAAGTATAGGTATCATCAGTTTAGTATATAAATATGGCAAACGTGTTGTTATAAATTAAAGGTGGCAAAGGCCTGTAGTTACCATAAATAACACATATAAGTTAAGAAATGTGTAGCAAACAAGCAGATGGATGCCAATACTGGTGTCCATAGGAAAGGCTGCTGAAGTATGACTGGGCCTAACCAAGTAAAACACTGATTTTAGGGTCTGGTCCTGTGCCTTAAAAAAACAGCTTTCAGTGCTCAGGAATAAAGAGGTCATCAGATAACTGACACAAGTGTGAGAATTTATTAATTTATGATGAGAAACAACTGTGACATGAACCAGAGTAATTGAAATCCAGATTATCAGAGCATTCATTCCCTGGGCCAAGCTACATGGGAAGTCAAACATCAGAAGTATGCTTTGGTAGGTGTAAAAAACCAAAAACTACCTATGTATGTGTATGTATTTGTCTATATCTATCATCTGTATAGTGTAGTTAAGAAATATTAACGTCATTTCCCATGATATATGGGAAATTGTATGAATATGAAAGTTTGCCAATTGTATGAATATGAATTGTATGAATATGAAAGTCAGTTGACCAAGACAATTATTAGCCAAAATAATTTGAGAAAATTTCTCACTATAGAAAGTTTTGCCAATTCAACCAGAATATTTCAATACTTAGCCAAGATATTACAAAATTCTGCTTTAACATCCTCTTGCTTTCTGTTTTATTATTTTCCTGATGATCCTAAGCTTATATTTCATTTGATGCTCTTATGTATAAATACCCTTTTTATGTCACAGCCTTAATTACCAATGAGACTTGCCTATTTCTTCAACAGCTTCCTTTTTTAGAGAGAAAATTTGCATCACATTCAAACTTTTTGTTTAGCTTAGTCCTTTAGAGCAAGCTGGCTTTTCATTAAGTGTGAATTTTGTGGTTAAAACTTCTATGTAAACTTTAAAATATACTTCATTTGAGCCCCAAAGAAGGAACAGTGTGATATTCTATTTCATTTTATTTTCTACACTTTCCTTTGTCAAGATATCTACTCAAGTTTGGAATTTCATAACACTTTTGATATCAACTCATATCACCAACCACTTTTTCTATTGCTTTATTCAGCTGGAATCCTTGTTGACTAGGCCTTCTGACAACTGTGAAAACACCTTTTTGGTTTCTTTGAGTCAATTCAAAGGAGGTGGGTTAGTTTTGCTTTGTAGTCCTTGGTATTATAAGTCATCCTCAATATGTCATTGCTCTTGAAATGCATGTATTCCAAATAGGCACGTGTTGTTTTCCTTTTTTTACATTTTCTTTTCTGTGGTCATCTTGATGTAATGGGAGAGATGAACTTTATTTCTAAATAAACCAATGTGGTATAGCCAAAATAACGTTGGCTGCACAGAGGAGAGAGTGGAAGTGTTTGTCATTTGAACATTTTTCTTGGAAACTTAAGGTGTTTATATTTTACTTGGGGATAGACACATTTCTATTTTAAATAAGATAATGTCTTCTAAAATTTAACTAAAAAATTTCACTGAACCTTTTAAAATAAGTTTATTTTTTGAAAACATTGGCAGGGGATGGCATGCCTAGATTGTATAAGAGTTGGTACCAGAATGTGGAAAACGGGATTTCCTTCATTCCTTTCTTAGACTTGCCGGGGCGAAGAGGATGGTCTTCAAAACTATGGCAGGGTTAATCAGAACAGTTTTCTTATCCATGATAGCCAGTGGTATCACCTGAGTTAGGAAGACTTGTAGATTGATATCAGAACCTAGTATACACACACACACACACACACACACCCCACCCAAGGTGAAGTAGGTCCTACCTGGTTATTTCTATAAATATATAATGCTCCATGTAAGAGAAACCAAGTCGTTAGCACTCCTTAAGGAATTCATCATTAAAAGTACTTATTTTTATCTCCCTTTGCTGCCTTGGCACATCACTGTGGAATGAATGAGCCACCGTTACTCTTGCTACTGCCACATGGACACTGCTACCACTAAGAGTGGCAGTTTAATTTACTTAACATCTCCTCTGTCTCTGGAGCATTTGTGTACTTGTCTCAGCTGGAGCCTTCTACTTAATGATGAAGAATGCAGCGTTGGCATCCTAAAAAAATGTATGCTCTTCTCTCCTGCTAGAGGCTCAGTGATGTGAAGGGCCATTAGACTCCTGGTGGCTGGTTACTGTCTCATGACGTGTGGACTGAGATATTCATTTTTGTTTCAGGGTCTTCATTACTAAGTAGAACCCAGCAATTAACAACTACCGCCACCTCCCAAGACTGTTTGTGTATTTGGCAAAAGCCTTATTCTGTCCTCAGATAGTTGCCTACCGCATCTGCCTCTCTATGCTTCTCTCAGTTTCCCTATGAACCACCATACATTTAGCAGCCAGGTCAGTACCTGAGACTTCTTGATGACTGCCACCCTCTATGAACAGCAATTAAAGGTGGGAGAAGATTCCCTCTGCTTATATCCAGTTCCATACTTTGTTCTCTGGCTTGTTTATGGTTTAGTTCAATACAGGAGGGAAGAAGTAGGAAATCCCATTTGGTTCCATATTCAAGTCACATTCTCCAATTCAGTTTTTTAATGTTGTCAATTTCTCCTGTATCAACTTCTCAATTGGTTTAAAATCTGAATGGTAGAAATGGTGAGAAATAATTTTCTCCATACTACAATGCATTCTTTTTGTGAAACTGTTGGTCTCTTCTCTCTCCTATTCTGTCTCTTTTCTACTATGATGACTTCATCCCATTTTTATTCATTTTTCTAAGTAAAATAGTTTAAAACTTTTTTCTTATCCAAACCATAATATTAGAGTCTCACTTTTCATTCTAAATGGTTTATCAGTATGTTTTGCTAAACAAAGAAAACCTCCTTTCTAAAAGAAATTTTGATTTCAGCTGTGTTTTTTTTATCTCTTCATTGTTAATGGATCCTGGTTTTGCCTCATTCATTTGCTTGAGGCATAACCTGTAAGGGCTGATGCTTCATTTCTTGACACCTATGAAAGAATAAGTAATTATTCTATATAATTAGCAAAATGTTGCCTGAGCTATATAGTGCTTCAGCTTTTTGTTCTCTACCTGAGAGTTTTGTGTGTACATTCTGAAAGGAAAACTAATGAACAAGAAAAAAAAAATAAACTAAACTACTCTCCCACTTTTTCACATTTATGCCTCAGCTCATTAATTGGGAAAGTTTTAGTTGTGGATAGGTGTCTACCCTTGATCCACTTCTCATTAGTTCTTTCACATAGGAGGAGAAATGACAAATGACTTTTTTAATGGATAAAACTAAGAAGAGCTTCTGAGTAGACATATCTGAGCTGACCTGAGATACTCTCTTGAACCAGATTACCCACAGGCTACACTTGTTCTTCTCCATGATACTTCTATATGTAATCTCATCCAGACTGCCCTTGTCGTGGGATATCACCATTGTCCAGCTCCTCAACCTGTGAATGTGTGGTTTGGTTCAATTCAGGAGGGAAAAGGCAGAAGTCCAATCTGGCTTCAAATTCAATCCTGAAATCCAGCTTTATGTCCAATTAAGTTGTCATTATCCTCCTTATCTAACTCCTGTATCTATTTTTGAATTGGTACAAAATTTAAATGCAAGAACTGATGAGAAATGAGGCTGTTTCAAGCTATTAATGCATCGTTTATGTAGGGGTTGATATTCTCTCCATGTGGGATCATGGAAGGGATTTAAACTCATTTGTTTTAACTGGATTCTTGTCTGGTTAGACAAGGAACTGAAAATTGATACCTAAGTATTTCTGTGTAAGGACACAATGTTAATTCTTGCTTAGCAGTAGTTACCAGAAGAGACCAAGAATAGTTTGGAATTATTAAAGTTTAGTGCTAGAGACTGAACCGTGTCCCCCACCCTCAAATTCATATGTTGAAGTTCTAACCCTCAATATGTGGTATTTGGAGATGGGGCCCTTGGAAGATAGGTTTAGATGAGGTCATGAGGGTGGGGCCCTCATAATGAAATTAGTGCCCTTATGAGAAGAGATATCAGAGAGCTTTCTTTTATTCTCTATCTGCTATGTGAGGACACAGCAAGAAGGTGGTTCTACAAGCTAGGAGGAGAGCTTTCACCAGAACCCGACCATGTTGATATCCTGGTCTCAGAATTCCAGCTTCCAGAACTGTGAGAAAATAAATGTCAGTTGTTTAAGCCACCCAGTGTATAGTATTTTGTTATGGCAGCCCAAGCTAACTGACATTTAGTTATTTTAATTACATTAGCAGGGGACATCCCTGGTGGTACAGTGGTTAAGAATCTGCCTGCCAATGCAGGGGACATGGGTTTGATCCCTGGTCCAGGAAGATCCCACATGCCACGGAGCAACTAAGCCCATGTGCCATAACTACTGAGCCCACATGCCACAACTACTGAAGCCCACACACCTAGAACCCATGCTCCACAATAAGAGAAGCCACCGCATGCTCCACAATAAGAGAAGCCACCATAAGAAGAAGCCCGCGCACTGCAATGAAGAGTAGCCCCAGCTCACCACAACTAGACAAAGCCCACGCACAGCAACGAAGACCCAACACAGCCAAGAATAAATAAAATAAATTTATTAAAAAAATAAATTACATTAGCAGAACTTTCTAGTGGCACGGTAGGGAACAAGGAACTTCAAGCTTTAGAGTTTCTGAGATTGTACGGAACAAGAGGTTTATTTTATGCCTACTGAAGAAATTTGGGTTTTTACATACATATCACAAAAAGCCTGTAGATGTTTTCCAGGAGTGAAGAGATATGTTTGGATATCCCTTCAAGGATAATATCCCTTTAGATATTATAAGAAAAAGAATCCTACTCCAGACACTTCTAGTGCCCTCTGGCCAAAGGGTACTTAAGAAAGGATAGAGGCCATCCATGTTCCTGTTTGCCTGTTTTTCTTGAGAAGATTATTGGCCCTAATATGAATTGAATTGACTGCATTAAAGGAAGGTAATTGATGGTGATGTAAAGATCGAAAAGGAATATGGAGAGAGCAAACTGGTGTGAAAGATATAGTCAAATAAGTGACTGCTTCAGTGAGCAGTAGTCACCTAGGGGTGAAATGTATCAAGGGAAGTGGGGATAGAGACAAAAGTCAGAGCCTAAATTCATTTCTGATGCAGTATCAATGGAATTTCTTTAACAATTTAATACATACCATCAATCCAAATTAAAGATAATTCAGCCTTTTTTATTTCTATGCCCCTACAATGATGAATGCAATCGATTCAATTCGTATTAGTGCCAATAATCTTAAGAAAAACAGGAAAACAGGAACATGGATGGCCTCTATCCTTTCTTAAGTACCGTTTGGCCAGAGGGCACTAAAAGTGTCTGGAGTAGGATTCTTTTTCTTATAATTGATTATTCCTATGATACATATGTTATTTTAGTGTAGCATGTTCTCTATATCTATATTGTAGGGTTGGGAAAATCTCTCCTTACCTCTCTTCCATTGTTATTTTTTCTCTCTACTTTCTAACATAGAGATATTCATATCTAATAGTAAGAATCTGCAAGTCATAGTGTAGCTTTAAGAAGATCTGTAACTGGAGATAAAAAATACTAACAAGAGACAAGACACCTCACTTAAATTCCTTTTTCAGTCACTTGCTATGTAATCGAAGAACAATCTTGATATTAGTGTGTCTTATTAGACTGAGAGTGAAATCCTTAAGGAATCCTCATCTGCCACTCAATTATCCAGCCTTTTTTTTTCTCCTCTAGCAAAATTAGGAGCTACAGTATTAAATGTAAAATGTTCAAATATTGTTTTATGAATGAGTATTCATGCCAAGTCTGTGTTCCATTCATTACGTACAATATCACATTTAATCTTTATATTATTATTTCTATTTTGCCTATTTATTCCCAGGACTTACCCTGGGGCTAAGCATATGACAGATGTTCAACAAATGTTTCGGGACTGAAAACTCAAACCTTCCTGGCTTCAGATTCCTCATTTGTAAGATGAGAGTGCTGGATACTTGATTTCTAAGATCCCTCCAAGCTGTGAAAGTTCTATAACTAAACACAGGGTGGAGTTGATTAGTTCTGTTCTCATCTCAGAGGATAAAATTCAACCCATAACCAATATAAAAGATGACATGGAAAAGAAAAGATTTAATATGAGTACATATTGAACATATCAATGCCTCATGAAATTATATGAATTTCATCAATAGGCAATATAGTGCAGATATCATCAAGAGAATAGGAGAGACGTTAACAACTTTCTTTTTTAACAAAATGGCACAGACAAAATTTATTCATACATATGCCGAGGTCATAAATGCCAGGCAAAGATAATGTGTTTATATTGATTATCAATCAAAAATGCTCAGCAGCAATTCTGTACAACCCTGTAGGCTCTGAAAAAAGACTTCCCTCTGCTTTTAAGACATACGATCTAGTTAGTGAGATGAAGCATAAATACAAGAAAAGTTTCAGTACATTCAGAAAATTATAATATTTCATTGGATGCTGGGGTAAATAGACAAGGCTTCTCTAGGACTAGGAGATCAGCCCAAGGACTGTGCCAAACGAAAGATGGAGGGGCCCCCTCTAGGCATACCTAAACCCATTTTCAACAAGCCAGGGTGCCAGGGCACGGATTGGTACGTTCTTTAGAATAAGAGCCTTCTCTAAGTGTACAAATATTGTAAAATGAATTCAATTAAAGATTGAAAGTTGGTACTGTCATAGTTCTCAGAACTCTCCCTCTTCAATGACTGCCACCTGATGTATCTCCAAAAAGGCCAAGATTTAGAAGAAGGGGAAAAGCCTATTTTGTGGGAAAAATTTCCTTTGGTTTGATGTGCAGAATCTATAAATACTTGACCATTTTTGTTCTAAAGTGAAGCCATCCATATAGTATTATACATATAATATATACATATATAGGATCATCCATATTCTTTTGTAATTAGTTTTTTTCATTTAATAAATACATTGTGAGCTTTTTTCTACAATATTACATATCTGTATTATTAGTTTTAATGACTGCATATTATTTAATTATATGATGTTCCCAAATTTTTTCATCCCTTCCTATAAGGCTAAGATTTTTTTTCAATTTTTGACTGACCAACATCCCTATCTTTATTAATGTCCCTATCTTTGTAGTCTCATGTTCCTAGAAGTGGGACTTTGAATGAAAGGATAGTCATTTTTTATTTTTACACATACAGTTTTCTCAGCAAAAATGTAACCAGGTTTCAATCCCCAACAGTGTAGGAGAGGATTATTTTCCCTACAATAATAGGTATCAATGATAAATCTATTTTTATATTTTTATTGCATTTATTTAGTTATTTGTCAAACTGATAGGATTACACATGATCTCTTATTTTAATTCACATTCATTTGACTATTAGCTGTTACCTTCAATATTAAATTTTAAAAATATTCCCACAAAAGCCTCAGTTAGTTGCTATGTAATCCTAGTTCCCGTATTTCTGAAATATTTCCTAGAAATTCTATTAATATTATATAAGTCTGCCCCCACTGCTCGGTGTATTTATGTTAATAGGTTAGTTGGATTTCATGTTGTTGGTCATTAAAAAAAAAAAAACATTTTTAAATTTAGTTAAATGTGATGCTACTCTGAGAAATCACAAACACCACTGAATTTAGGCTTAAAACCCCATGAAAGATTTTTCTGCCAAAATAAGATTTGGAGGAGTGTTCTGCACTCCTCAGCTTGTTATGGTGAAAGCACTAGAATGGGAATTTCAAGCACAAGCAGAAACTTTGTGCAGATAAAGCTGGTTATGGAAAATATTAAACAATTACAGATGAAAGCATTTATACATTAGCTTATTCCTAAGAACGGCCCCCATGCTACAGCATGACATTCACACAATAATTATTACACTGAGTTATATAGAAAGGCACTTACGCAAAAGACATGAAGTCCAGAATTCTTGTGGCAGAAGATAGAATTCCTCACTGCAATACCCACTTTAAAACATAAATATCCTCATTGAAAGGTTTTTGTTTGCTTGTTTGTTTGTTTGACTTTGTAATGGATGATTCTCAAATCGCTGTCTCTTGTCCTCGTCTCCCTTCTGATTTTCCAAATGTTCCCTGAACATTCTCATCTGGTTGTTACCCTTTTGCCCTAATTCATCATGCCTGAAAACAAATCCACAATTCCTGCCCTCCATCTCTGATCCACACCTCCTGCATACTTGCCAGTTTCTTTTCAGCATTGTTGTCCCTATTATTCTGGTTCAAAAGCTCTCGTTTCTCCCACATTAAATCTGTTTTCTATGTTCTTGTGATTTGTTGTTGTTGTTGTTGTTTGCTAGTGTCTGTCCCCCTAGCCTTTCTTATCCACCCCAATGATAATTACCCTATCTTAATTATGATTACCCTATTTCTTTAACCAAAAAAGAAAGAAACAAAGAAACAAATGATAGAAAAAGAATAAGTTCTTGAAACTGGTCTCCTTGCCACAGTACATAACCTGCAAATTCTTTTCCAGTAGCTGCTTGGTTGATCTTAAAAACAAAGCTCTTTTCATATCACCCTCTTAAAAACGTTGGGGGAGGGAAAAGTGTTGGTCTTCCTCCTGCCAACGATTGTGCTTACCAAATAAAGTACAAATCTATAAGGCGTGACACTCAAACCCCTCATAATCTATTACCATATTAGCTTTGCATATAGCCATCTGCTACATACCTTCATCTACATTAAGCTAACCTGAAATACTATACAATTCTTTAATATTATTCAGTTCTTTACCTTTAAACATACCGTTCTTCCCACCTATAGTAGCCTCCCCATAACCATCCACACTATTGGTTTTTTTTTCTTTTGTTATTGGTTTTTATTTATTTTTTCAAAAGCAATATCACCTAAAATAATAGGTACTCTCACTGAGCAACATAGGATCATTACTCTAGTGACCTCTCCAGTTACCGTATTTCTCTGTTTGGTCACCTACTGACACTGTACCCTGCCTTAAGATTCAGGTATATCATGTATAGTTTTAAGCAAGGGGTATTCGGATTCCCATGACAGTAAGCATTACTCATCCAATTTTAGGACCACAGGCCCATTCTCTAGTATACCAGTCTTTCTAAGACTGGAATTCCTAGCTGATCCTATTTCCACAAAGCCCAGCAACAGAAAACATATTAGAGTGGGTTGTCTTTGAATACATCTCCCATTTAAGACATTCTAAGGAGCAAATGTTTAGTTTAAATGCTTCCTACTTTTTTTATGTACGTACAGATTTTAAAAAAGGATTAATTTTTGAAAAGATTTGTTGTTAAGTGGTAACAACTTATAACCAGGAAGGTTGGTGTTCCAGAAATTCTGAGATCAGGAGGGAATCAGAAATATGACCTAATGTTTCAGGGTTACTCAAGTATCTACAATATATAAATTATTATCAAGATGACTTTTTTAAGAAGAAAAGTACTCTTTTCAGCAAAGATGTTTATTTTTTAATTCTAGAGAATAACGTTATATTTAACTTTTGTCCAGACTTATGTAGCAATTCCAAAAGAGAATGTCAAAAAATAGTATATATTCAAGTAAAGATTACCTTAGCTACAGATAATAAACTATAAAATGTTCAATATTTCACATAAAATCTTAGGTAAGACTGTAAAAAATGAATGAAAAGCAGAAACATTGGCACCCAACCTTGTTAGATCAATTAAGCAGTTTGCTAAAACATTTCTAGGCAAAAGATCATTATAGAATAGTAGTACTTATGTGAATGAAACTCAAACTACAATAAATGTAATAGAAAATTTAACTACATTGTTGACAAAATGACTTGCTTATATTTCTTTGTAATATGCCTTTGGGGCCTGATTTATTTACATTAGTAATCATTAACTGCAAGTGGCAGGGTTTCACATGAAAAGTAATATAGGATTACAATTTCTAGGAGTCTTGATGTTAGGCAATAGAACAAATAGACTAAGTTTATGATCTAGAAATTTTCTGAGACAACGTGAAGCAGTCAGATACTAAGATTTTCTTTTATCCTCAGAAAGAATCAAATAAATCTTTTTTTGTTTATTTTGTTTTTTGGTTTTTTTTTGCGGTACGCGGGCCTCTCACTGTTGTGGCCTCTCCCGTTGCGGAGCACAGGCTCTGGACGCGCAGGCTCAGCGGCCATGGCTCACGGGCCCAGCCGCTCTGCAGCATGTGGGATCCTCCCGGACCGGGGCACGAACCCGTGTCCCCTGCATCGGCAGACGGACTGTCAACCACTGCACCACCAGGGAAGCCCTCAAATAAATCTTGAGTTGTTATACCAAGAGGACTTAAAAATATATTAATGGCAACGCATGTAAAAGTGACACTCTTTATTTGATGTATAATTTGTCAGTCTTAGAATAATACCCCAAAATTCTGCGGGTTCAGCTGCAAAATTATGGTTAACCAAGATGTCAATATCCTGTCTTGAAGTAAGAAGTCAAATAGCTCTCATGCTTTTGGTGTAAAAGAAAAAATTCTACGGAAAATTCTGTACCAAACCATACTGGAGTATAGAACAGATATGTGCTGTGTCTTCCCCAAACTCTTCCCCAACTTTTCTTCAGTAATAAACGCAACTTGTCTGAGGTTTTCAAAACAATGACCCAGCTCGCAGGGCCTATCTTTTGGATAAATGTGATTTGAGCATTGATAGAAAGGTTCTTTCCCTACAAAATACATCCTTCTCTCCTTGATAATGTTAGTAGAAGTACATGACTTATCATCCAATGGTTTCTTCTTTATATATGCTGACACCACATATATAAATATTTTCACTAATTACGGAGTTAATTTAGTATAACTTTGGGATGATACAACAAGGCTATCATTAGGTTACACTAGGAAAAAAAAAACAAGCACAAAGCTGCTAGAGTTCTATCCAAACCCTTCCACCCTATGTCTTGGATAAATACATCTTGACCCCTGACAAAGGCTAGCGAGTTCTAAACCTCCCACCCCCTAAAAAAGAAGAAAATTAAAATTTGGTAGAAAATAAGGAAAGATAGACGAGAACCTTGGGAAACATCTATATTTAAGAACTAAGAGAAACCCAAGTGTCAGCAAATAAAACAGGGAAAACAAGAGAAGTTGGGAGGGCAATAATTAAAAAATTAACATTATAAAGCCAGAAACGAAAGGGCTGATTCCAAAAGCTATCAAAAATTTGAAAATAGGGGCTTCCCTGCTGGCGCAGTGGTTGAGAGTCCGCCTGCCGATACAGGGGACACGGGTTCGTGCCCCGGTCTGGGAAGATCCCAAGTGCCGCGGAGCGGCTAGGCCCGTGAGCCTTGGTCACTGAGCCTGTGCGTCCGGAGCCTGTGCTCCACAAAGGGAGAGGCCACAACAGTGAGAGGCCCGCGTACCGCAAAACAAAACAAAAAAAATTTTTTTTTCAATTTGAAAATAAGCCATAGAGAAAAAGGACTGCAAAGAAGACCATTGGAAAACCATAGATGACTTTCAGGTAAATTTCAGAAATGTGGTGTGATGGAAGCAGGTGTGTAAGGTTAAAGAATTACTTGGTGATGAATAAGTGAAAAATTTGATAGATATGAATCTTACCAAGAAATTGAGAAGTAACAGCAAGGCAAGAGATAGGACAGTAGTTTAATAGGGAGAGGTTGTTTGTTTTTTGTTTTGTTTTCTCACAGTGTACTTGTTTATATGGAGAGGAAAACAAATCCATGGAAAGGGTAAGCCCAGTGATGCAAGTGGGATAGAATGTAATTGATAGTGGAGGAGATGGCAGCAAGTGCCTGCAGAGGGACATTACTTATCTTTGGATTCCTAGTTCCTAGCATAATTTCTGGCTCAGAACAGAAGTGAATAAACTGGTTTTTAAATTAATGAGCACAATGGGAGACATTAGACCGAAAAAAGAGGAAGCCACTTCTGAAACCATAGAAAATGATAACAATATGGGCAAACTTATAAAAACAGTGTGGAAGTTAAGAGAGATCGGGAATATAAAGAAATTTCAAAGTATAGAAATTTTCAACCAAGTCGGAGGCAGCCTGAGGCTGTTTTGGGAGAGTTAGTAATGGGGATAAGTGTGGGAGAGTGATTAGAGTAGAAACTTTTGGAGATGAGCCCTGTGGAGAACTAAACAGTGCTAGGAAAGCCAATTCTAAGATGCACTGACTGTTCCAAATGAAATACAAAACTTCAGTCAATAAAACTCAGAGTAAACTACTTATGTTTTTGACAGATCTTTATGATTATATCACTTCTTCTCAAAATCACTTTGGGCTTAATCATTAATATTTCAGTTTATGTTCTTTTGAAGAAATATTTCTATCACTTAAGACATTTAATATAGCTGCTTAATAACTTCTGGAATTTGGAAAGATAATACCCAGTTGCTGTTACTCTTGTAGTAAAATAGTTTTGTGTTCCTAGAAGTCCAAGACAATTAATAAATAGTATTCCATTTATATACAGTCGTATTCAGCTACTCCTTTTAAATTACATTGTAATTTAAACAAAATGGAACAAATATAATTTTATTTCCATATCTAATTCTCGATCGACTTTTAGTTGAATGGTAACAAGACTAGTTTTCCTATTTCCAGCACTAGATTGGACCTAATAATGATAGATGAAAGCTATTTGTCTGTCTAGAACATCAGTTAAAGTAGGAAGCCCCTCATCATAATCCTTGCTACAGCTGTCATTAAATTCCTGCTGCCGCATGAAAGGCTGGAGCAGCTGGAAATGGAGAAAAGCAGTTAGGAAAACAACTGGGTTTTTTATCAGAAATGTTGCCTTACTTGTGTCTACTGCCTTTTGACAAGGAGTACTGCTGTGCACACACTGTGTCTAGACTATAAGTTGTCGACATTCTCTTCTCAATTTTATTCTTTGAAATTGAATGAATATGCAGTGAGAAAGGAGACAGTTCTTATTTGAATTTGAGCACAACATTCAGCTGTGTGGTTAAAAAATCTCTCTTAATTCTTCTTCACCTGAATTCTGAACAGCCTAATTACACTTGGCAGTACTTTGAGATAGCATGATGGAGTTGATAAAGGATGAATGGTGGATGAAAGCAGAAATGTGTTTTATTACAGACTCAGCTGCTCTCTTAAGTGTATGAGTTGAAGAAAGCTATTTAATCTGGTGTCTTAGTTCATCATCCTTCAAATTTAGGTAACACTAGGCACATCATAGGGTTGTTGGGAGAAGGAAATACAAACAAATCACCTAACTCGGTATCTGACACACCATAGGCGCTTAATAGATGTATGTTTCAAGAATTGCCTCCTTTCATTCATGTTTACAGGAAGGAATCAGGTTACGTTTGTTAGATATAGGTTGTTCTCATTTCATTGGTGCATTTATTCAGGAAAATGTTGTTAGTTTTCTTTGAAGAATGACTGAAATGCTCATCAAATCTGTTTTTGTACAGTAATTAGTTCACTTCCAGTGCTTTCAATTAGCTTAATATAAGTCCATTGTTTAAATCCCTCATCTTCTTTGGATAAAATATTCTCTTCTGACCCCATGTTTTGTTCCTCACAAAACTAAATAGCTTACATCCTGTAGTTCCTATCTCAATGGATTCAGACAATTCAAAAACGGGTTTATGAAAGAACTCATGAATTTTACCTTCTAAAAGAATTGTTTTCTGAAAAGTATGTTTTTCTATTTCATTCAATAAACACAATTATCAGCAAATAATATCGATACCTTAAATCTAATATGCCCACAAGTCAGTTTCTTTTGTCATTCCACAAGATGTAATTCCACTAGGATATATTTTACTGAGGTTTTATAGTATCCCAATGGATAACTGAAGTGTCTTCAATAAGATTTCAGTGAGTAGAGCATACTATTTTTTTTTTTTTTTTTTTTTTTGCGGTACGCGGGCCTCTCACTGTTGTGGCCTCTCACGTTGTGGAGCACAGGCTCCGGACGCGCAGGCTCAGCGGCCATGGCTCACGGGCCCAGCTGCTCCGCGGCATGTGGGATCTTCCCGGACCGGGGCACGAACCTGTGTCCCCTGCATCGGCAGGCAGACTCTCAACCACTGTGCCACCAGGGAAGCCCCATACTATTTCTTTATACGTAGTTTGAAGAGAATTACAAACACATTCTGTAAATGTTTTCTCTTAAGGTCAGATGGGTTTTAGGGAAATGTAATCTTTATTTTTAAATCATTGATATTAAACTCATTTTTGAAAACAAATTAGCTTACTTCCAAAAAAATCAGTTGGGTATTTAAAATCATAATAAATGGAAATTATTAATTCACAATTTGTCCAGAAAGATTTCAGTTTATTTTAGCACTAATCTTCAAGGTTAATCATGTTCATTTTTTTCAACCTTATCATCAGCTTTTCATAATAACAAACATTTTACAACCTTCATGAGTTTTTATTGATTTCAGTTATTATCTTTTTCAGCTCTAAAATGTTTTCTTTTGTATCTTCCACTTCTGTGTTGAGACATTTTATTACATCATTGGGGTCATGCATATCCATAATTGCTTGTTGAAGCATTTTTGTGGTGACTGCTTTAAAATCTTTGTCAGGTAATCCTAACATGGTTGTCATCTTGGTTTGACAAATCTGCTGATTGATTGGATATAAATTTGGAGAGGAGGAGGAATAAATCTACCTGGACTGCCTTTTGTTACTAGATTGGGAGTCAGGAAATGCAAAGCATAGTTTATTTTTTTCTGTTAGGTGTGGGGCTCATAATCAGCCCCTGCCACTATACTGTTCTTCCAGTCCTGGAGTCTCTAATTAACACTATCTTGCTCATTAAATTTCAAAAACTTTTCTTTTGTCTTTCAGAATTATCCTTTGTTTGCCTCTTGTGTTATTTCCAGAGTTATAGTTGTACCTAGCATGGAGAAATGAATTTACATAATCTTTTCTGGCTGGAATCCCTGCACTTTTTAAAGGAATAAGTAACGGTTCTAACTTCAAAACACTTTGAAAATAAATATGTAATACAAAAAACACTTTTTAAAATTTATATTATAATCTAGATTTTATTCAGTGCAGTACATATCACAAAATGAGACATAACTATAATATTTGTTTAAAGTAATATTTTAAATGGGTAAAGATGAAAATGTGAAGACTATTCACCTAGAGCAGTTTTAAAAAGCTTAAAATCTAAAAAGACTAGTTCTAGTAGGAAAAAATATCTAAAAATGAAAGTAAAAAAACATAGCAAATTAAAATGAAATGGACTATCAGTCCAGATTCTGCATCTCATTTTTATTGAGCAATCATTATTCATGTTTCAGTTGGCCTCTATAGAGGAAATTTCTTGATCATGGACTTCAGATCATGACATCCAAAAGTTAATTTTAAAGTGGAAAATTATGGAGTGGTCTATGATGTGGCTGAATTATTGAAAAGTTTTAGGAATGAGATAAAGTGATTGTGAGTGAAATAATGCATTTGTTCATTTAATTGGAGGATTTGGAGGTTTAGAGCAAAGACTTGGTTTAATTAGAAGGATTAAAAATTTAATATCTTTCTCTTTTCCTCCACTTTCTGATCTCTGAAATCACTGTGTGTTATGTGGAAATCACCATAACATTATGATTTTAAAAGTAGACTTTCAGACCAGAGGGCAGAAAGCAGAAGCAAGAAGAACTACAATCCTGCAGCCTGTGGAACAAAAACCACATTCGCAGAAAGATAGACAAGATGAAAAGGCAGAGAGCTATGTACCAGATGAAGGAACAAGGTAAAACCCCAGAAAAACAACTAAATGAAATGGACATAGGCAATCTTCCAGAAAGAGAATTCAGAATAATGATAGTGAAGATGATCCAGCACCTCAGAAAAAGAATGGATGCAAAGATCGAAACGATGCAAGAGATGTTTAACAAAGACCTAGAAGAATTAAAGAACAAACAAAAAGAAATGAACAATACAATAACTGGAATGAAAACTACACTAGAAGGAATCAATAGCAGAATAACTGAGGCAGAAGAACGGATAAGTGACCTGGAAGACAGAATGGTGGAATTCACTGCTGTGGACCAAAATAAAGAAAAAAGAATGAAAAGAAATGAAGACAGCCTAAGAGACCTCTGGAACAACAATAAATGCAACAACATTCATATTATAGGGGTGCAAGGAGGAGAAGAGAGAGAGAAAGGACCCGAGAAAATATTTGAAGAGATTATAGTCAAAAACTTCCCTAACATGGGAAAGAAAATAGCCACCCAAGTCCAAGAAACACAGAGAGTCCGATACAGGGCAAAACCAAGGAGAAACATGCCGAGACACATAGTAATCAAATGGGCAAAAATCAAAGATAACGAAAAATTATTGAAAGCAGCAAGGGAAAAATGATAAATAACATACAAGGGAATTCCCATAAGGTTAACAGCTGATTTCTCAGCAGAAACTCTACAAGCCAGAAGGGAGTGGCATGATATACTTAAAGTGATGAAAGGGAAGAACCTACAACCAAGATTACTCTACCCAGCAATGATCTCATTCAGATTCCATGGTTAAATCAAAAGCTTTACAGACAAGCAAAAGCTAAGAGAATTCAGCACCACCAAACCAGCTCTCCAACAAATGCTAAAGGGACTTCTCTAAGTAGGAAACACAAGAGAAGAAAAGGACCTACAAAAGCAAACCCAGGGCTTCCCTGGTGACGCAGTGTTTGAGAGTCTGCCAGCCAATGCAGGGGACACGGGTTCATGCCCCAGTCTGGGAGGATCCGACATGCCGCGGAGCAGCTGGGCCCATGAGCCATGGCTGGTGAGCCTGCACGTCCGGAACCTGTGTTCCACAATGGGAGAGGCCACAACAGTAAGAGGCCCACGTACCACAAGAAAAAAAAAAAAAAAGCAAACCCAGGACAATAAAGAAAATGATCGTAGGAACATACATATCGATAATTACCTTAAATGTGAATGGATTAAATGCTCCAACCTAAAGACACAGGCTTGCTGAATGGATACAAAAACAAGACCCATATATATAGGCTGTCTACAAGAGACCCAATTCAGACCTAGGGACACATACAGTCTGAAAGTGAGGTGATAGAAAAAGATATTCCATGCAAATGAAAATCAAAACAAAGCAGGAGTAGCAATACTCATATCATATAAAATAGACTTTAAAATAAAGAATGTTACCAGAGACAAGGAAGGACACTACATAATGATCAACTGATCAATCCAAGAGGAAGATATAATAATTATAAATATATATGCACCCAACATAGGAGCAACTCAATACATAAGGCAACTGCTAACAGCTACAAAAGAGGAAATCGATAGTAACACAATAATAGTGAGGGACTTTAACACCTCACTTACACCAATAGACAGATCATCCAAAATGAAAACAAATAAGGAAACAGAAGCTTTAAATGACACAATAGACCAGTTAGATTTAATTGATATGTATAGGACATTCCATCTAAAAGAGCAGATTACACTTTCTTCTCAAGTGTGCACGGAACATTCTCCAGGATATATCATATCTAGGGTCACAACTCAAGCCTCAGTAAATTTAAGAAAATTTAAATCATATCCAGCATCTTTTCTGACCACACCACTATGATATTAGATATGAATTACAGGGAAAAAAATGTAAAAACACAAACACATGGAAACTAAACAATACGTTACTAAATAACCAAGAGATCACTGAAGAAATCAAAGAGGAAATCAAAAAATGCCTAGAGACAAATGACAATGAAAACACGACAATCCAAAACGTATGGGATGCAGCAAAAGCAGTTCTAAGAGCGAAGTTTATAGCTATACAAGCCTACCTCAAAAAACAAGAAACATATCACAAACAATCTAACGGTACACCTAAAGGAGCTAGAGCAAGAAGAACAAACAAAACCCAAAGTTAGCAGAAGGAAAGAAATAATAAATATCAGAGCAGAAATAAATGAAATAGAAACAAAGAAAACAATAGCAAAGATCAATAAAACTAAAAGCTGGTTGAGAAGATAAACAAAATTGGTAAACCATTAGCCAGACTCTAAGAAAAAGAGGGAGAGGATGCAAATCAATAAAATTAGAAACGAAAATGGAGAAGTTACAACAGTCACCGCAGAAATACAAAGCATCCTAAGAGACTACTACAAGCAGCTGTATGCCAATAAAATGGACAACCTGGAAGAAATGGACAAATACATAGAAAGGTATAACCTTCCAAGACTGAACGAAGGAGAAATAGAAAATATGAACAGACCAGTCACAATGAATGAAATTGAAACTGTGCTTAAAAACCTTCCAACAAAAAAACTCCAGGGCCAGATGGCTTCACAGGTGAAGTCTATCAAAACATTTAGAGAAGAGCTAACACCCATCCTTCTCAAACTCTTCCAAAAAATTGTGGACAGAGGAACACTCCCAAACTCATTCTATGAGGCCACCATCACCCTGATACCAAAACCAGACAAAGATACTACAAGGAAAGAAAATTATAGACCAATATCACTGATGAATATAGATGTAAAAATCCTCAACAAAATACTAGCAAACAGAATCAAACAACACATTAAAAGGATCATACACCATGATCAAGTGGGGTTTATCCCAGGGATGCAAGGATTCTTCAATATACACAAATCAATCAATTTGATACACCATATTAACAAATTGTAGTATAAAAACCACATGATCATGTCAATAGATGTAGGAAAATATTTTGAGAAAATTCAACACCCATTTATGATAAAAACTCTGCAGAGTGTGGGCATAGAGGGAAACTACCTCAACATAATAAAGGCCGTATATGACAAACCCACAGCAAACATCACTCTCAATGGTGAAAAACTGAAAGCACTTCCTCTAAGATCAGGAACAAGATGAGGATGTCCATTCTCACCGCTATTATTCAACATAGTTTTGGAAGTCCTAGGTGCAGAAATCAGAGAAGAAAAAGAAATAAAAGGAATCCAAATCACAAAACAAGAAGTAAAGCTGTCACTGTTTGCAGATGACATGCAACTATACATAGAGAATCCTAAAGATGCTACCAGGAAACTACTGGGAATAATCAATGAATGTGGTAAGGTAGCTGGATACAAAATTAATGCACAGAAATCTCTTGCCTTCCTATACAGAAATGATGAAAAATCTGAAAGGGAAATTAAGGAAACAATCTCATTACCACTGCAACAAAAAGAATAAAATACCTAGGAATAAACCTACCTAAGGAAGTAAAAGACCTGAACTCAGAAAACTATAAGACACTGATGAAAGTAATCAAAAATGATATAAATAGATGGAGACATATACCATGTTCTTGGATTAGAAGACTCAATATTGTGAAAATGACTATACTACCCAAAGCAATCTACAGATTCAATGCAATCCCTAAGAAATTACCGGTGGCATTTTCTACAGAAATAGAACAAAAAATCTTAAAATTTGTAGGGAGACACAAAAGACCCCGGATAGCCAAAGCAGTATTGAGGGGAAAAAAAAAGAGCTGGAGGAATCAGACTTCCAGACTTCAGACTATACTACAAAGCTACAGTAATCAAGACAATATGGTACTGGCTCAAAAACAGAAACATAGATCCATGGAACAAGACAAAAAGCCCAGAGGTAAACGCATGTACCTATGGTCAACTAGTCTATGACAAAGGAGACAAGGATATACAATGGAGAAAAGACAGACTCTTCAATAAGTGGTGCTGGGAAAACTGGAAAGCTACATGTAAAAGAATGAAATTAGAACACTCCTTAACACCATACACAAAAATAAACTCAAAATGGATTAAAGACCTAAATGTAAGGCCAGACACTATCAAACTCTTAGAGGAAAACATAGGAAGAACAGCCTTTGACATAAATCACAGCAGGATCTTTTTTCATCCACCTCCTAGAGTAATGGAAACAAAAACAAAAATAAACAAATGGGACCTAATGAAACTTCAAGGCATTTGCACAGCAAAGGAAACCATAAACAAGACGAAAAAACAACCCTCAGAATGGGAGAAAATATTTCCAAACAAATTAACAGAGAAAGGATTAATCTCCAAAATATATAAATAGCTCATGCAGCTCAATATTAAAAAAACAAACAAGCCAATCCAAAAATGGGCAGAAGACCTGAATAGACATTTCTCCAAAGAAGACATACAGATGTCCAAGAAGCACATGATAAGCTGCTCAATATCACTAATTATTAGAGCAATGCAAATCAAAACTACAATGAGGTATCACCTCATGCCAGTTAGAGTGGGCATCATCAGAAAGTCTACAAACAACAAATGCTGGAGAGGGTGTGGAGAAATGGGAACCCTCTTGCACTGTTGCTGGGAATGTGAATTGATACAGCCACTATGGAGAACAGTATGGAGGTTCCTTAAAAATCTAAAAATAGGACTACCATATGATCCAGCTACCCCACTACTGGGCATATACCTAGAGAAAACCATAATTCAAAAAGACACATGCACCCCAATGTTCATTGCAGCACTATTTATAATAGCCACGTCATGGAAGCAACCTAGATGCCCATCAACAGACGAATGGATAAAGAAGATGTGGTACATATATACAATGGAATATTACTCAGCCATAAAAAGGAACGAAATTGGGTCATTTGTTGAGACGTGGATGGATCTAGAGACTGTCCTACAGTCTCAGTAAGAGAAAAACAAATATCATATATTAATGCATATGTATGTGGAACCTAGAAAAATGGTACAAATGAACCAGTTTGCAGGGCAGAAATTGAGACACAGATGTAGAGAGCAAACGTATGGACACCAAAGGGGGAAAGCTGTGGGGGGGTGGTAGTGGTGGTGTGATGAATTGGGCAATTGCGATTGAGATGTGTACACTGATGTGTATAAAATCAATGACTAATAAGAACCTGCTGTATTAAAAAAAATTTTCCCTTTTCCCCTTTGTAGCCATACTTTTCTTCACCCCTAACTCTTGGCAAGTTCTAATCTGATTTCTTTTTTTTCTTTTCTTGTTTTTTTCTTTTAGAGAAGAACTAACATTTATTGAACACTTCCCATACACAAGGCATTTTCTTAATCACAGAATATCTGTAACATAGGATATGTATTTTATTTTGCATGACTGCCCCTGCATAGTCTTATTACCCCTATGTTTATTTTTATTTTTTAACATATTTATTGGAGTATAATTGCTTTACAGTGGTGTGTTAGTTTCTGCTATATAACAAAGTGAATCAGCTATATGTATACGTATACCCCCATATCCCCACCCACTCGTGTCTCCCTACCACCCTCCCTATCCCACCCCTCTACGTGGTCACAAAGCACCCAGCTGATTTCCCTGTGCTATGTGGCTGCTTCCCACTAGCTATTTTACATTTGGTAATGTATATTTGTCAATGCCACTCTCTCACTTCGTCCCAGTTTACCCTTCCCCCTGCCCGTGTCCTCAACTCCATTTTTTACGTCTGCATCTTTATTCCTGTCCTGTCCCCAGGTTCTTCAGAACCAGTTCTTTTTTTAGATTCCATATATATGTGTTAGCATACGGTATTTGTCTTTCTCTTTCTGACTTACTTCACTCTGTATGACAGTCTCAAAGTCCATCCACCTCACTACAAATAATTCTGTTTCTTTTTATGGCTGAGTAATATTCCATTGTATATATGTGCCACATCTTCTTTATCCATTCATCTGTCTATGGACACTTAGGTTGTTTCCATGTCCTGGCTATTGTAAATGGAGCTGCAGTGAATATTGCAGTACATGACTCTTTCTGAATTATGGTTTTCTCAGGGTATATGCTCAGTAGTGAGATTGATGGGTCATATGGTAGTTCTATTTTTAGTTTTTTAAGGAACCTCCATACTGTTCTCCATAGTGGCTGTATCATTTTACATTCCCACCAACAGTGCAAAAGGATTCCCTTTTCTCCACACCCTCTCCAGCATTTATTGTTTGTAGATTTTTTGATGATGGCTGTTCTGACCGGTGTGAGGTGATAACTCATTGTAGTTTTGATTTGCATTTCTCTAATAATTAGTGATGTTGAGCATCCTTTCATGTGTTTGTTGGCAATCTGTATTTCTTCTTCGGAGAAATGTCCATTTAGGTCTTCTGCCCATTTTTAGATTGAGTAGTTTCTGTTTTGATATTGAGCTGCATGAGCTGCTTGTATATTTTGGAGATTAATCCTTTGTCAATTGCTTCGTTTGCAAATATTTTCTCCCGTTCTGAAGGTTGTCTTTTCATGTTGTTTATGGTTTTCTTCGCTGTGCAAAAGCTTTGAAGTTTTATTAGGTCCCATTTGTTTATTTTTGTTTTTATTTCCATTTCTGTAGGAGATGGGTCAAAAAGGATGTTGCTGTGATTTATGTCATCGAGTGTTTTGCCTATGTTTTCATCTAAGAGTTTTATAGTGTCTGGCCTTACATTTAGGTCTCTCTAATCCATTATGAGTTTATTTTTGTGTATGGTGTTAGGGAGTGTTCATTCTTTTACATGAAGCTTTCCAGTCTTCCCAGCACCACTTATTGAAGAGGCTGTCTTTTCTCCATTGTATGTTCTTGCTTCCTTTATCAAAGATAAGGTGACCATATGTGCGTGGGTTTATCTCTTGGCTTTCTATCCTGTTTTGTTGATCTATATTTCTGTTTTTGTGCCAGTACCATACTGTCTTGATTACTGTAACTTGGTAGTATAGTCTGAAGTCTGGGAGCCTGATTCCTCCAGCTCCGTTTTTCTTTCTCAAGATTGCTTTAGCTATTCAGGGTCTTTTGTGTTCCCATAGAAATTGTGAAATTTTTCATTCTAGTTCTGTGAAAAGTGCCATTGGTAGTTTGATAGGGATTGCACTGAATCTGTAGATTGCTTTGGGTAGTATAGTGATTTTCACAATGTGGATTCTTCCAATACAAGAACATGGTATATCTCTCCATCTGTTTGTATCATCTTTATTTTCTTTCATCAGTGTCTTATAGTTTTCTGCATACAGGTCTTCTGTCTCCTTAGGTAAGTTTATTCCTAGGTATTTATTCTTTTTGTTGCAATGGTAAATTAGAGTGTTTCCTTAATTTCCCTTTCAGATTTTTCATCATTACTGTATAGGAATGCAAGAGATTTCTGTGCATTAATTTTGTATCCAGCTACTTTACCACATTCATTGATTATTCCCAGTAGTTTCCTGGTAGCATCTTTAGGATTCTCTATGTATAGTTGCATGTCATCTGCAAACAGTGACAGCTTTACTTCTTCTTTTCTGATTTGGATTCCTTTTATTTCTTTTCCTTCTCTGATTACTGTTGTTTAAACTTCCAAAACTATGTTCAATAATAGCTGTAAGAGTGGGCAACCTTGTCTTGTTCCTGATCTTAGTGGAAGTGGTTTCAGTTTTTCACCATTGAGAATGATGTTGCCTGTGGGTTTCTCATATATGGCCTTTATTATGTTGAGGTAAGTTCCCTCTATGCCTACTTTCTGGATGGTTTTTATCCTTCAGTTTGTTAATATAGTGTATCACATTGATTGATTTGCATATATGGAAGTATCCTTGCATTCCTGGGATAAACCCCACTTGATCATGGTGTATGATCCTTTTAACGTGCTGTTGGATTCTGTTTGCTAGTATTTTGTTGAGGATTTTTGCATCTATGTTCATCAGTGATATTTGCCTGTAGTTTTCTTTTTTTGTGACATCTTTTTCTGGTTTTGGTATCAGGGTGTTGGTGACCTTGTAGAATGAGTTTGGGAATATTCCTCCCTCTGCTATATTTTGGAAGAGCTTGAGAAGGATGGGTGTTAGCTCTTCTCTAAATGTTTGATAGAATTCTCCTGTGAAGCTGTGTGGTCCTGGGCTTTTCTTTTTTGGAAGATTTTTAATCACATTTTCAACTTCAGTGCTTGTGATTGGTCTGTTTATATTTTCTGTTTCTTCCTGGTTCAGTCTCAGAAGGTTGTGCTTTTCTAAGAATTTGTCCATTTCTTCCAGGTTGTCCATTTTATTGGCATATATTGTTTGTACTAATCTCTCATATCCCTTTGTATTTCTGCAGTGTCCGTTTTTACTTGTTTTTCAGTTCAAATTCTGTTGATTTTAGTCTTCTACCTTTTTTTCTTGGTGAGTCTGGCTAATGGTTTATCAATTTAGTTTAACTACTCAAAGAACCAGCTTTTAGTTTTATTGATCTTCCCTATCATTTCCTTCATTTCCTTTTCATTTATTTCTGGTCTGATCTTTATGATTTCTTTCCTTCTGCTAACTTTGGGGTTTTTTCTTCTTTCTCTAATTGCTTTAGGTGTAAGATGAGGTTGTTTATTTGAGATTTTTCCTCTTTCTTGAGATAGGATTGTATTGCTATAAACTTCCCTCTTAGAACTGCTTTTGCTGCATCCCATAGGTTTTGGCTCATTGTGTTTTTATTATCATTTGTTTCTATTTTTTGATTTTCTCTTTGATTTCTTCAGTGATCTCTTGGTTCTTTAGTAGCATATTGTTTAGCCTCCATGTGTTTGTATTTTTTACAGGTTTTTTTCTGTAATTGACATGTAGTCTCATAGCATTGTAGTCGGAAAGGATACTTGATACGATTTCAATTTTCTTAAATTTACCAAGGCTTGATTCGTGACCCAATATATCATCTATCCTGGAAAATCTTCCATGAGCACTTGAGAAGAAAGTGTATTATGTTATTTTTGGTTGTAATGTCCAATAGATATCAATTAAATCCATCGTGTTTAATGTGTCATTTAAAGCTTATGTTTCCTTATTTATTTTTATTTCGGTTGATCTGTCCATTGGTGAAAATGGGGTGTTAAAGTCCCCTACTGTTATTGTGTTACTGTCGATTTCCCCTTTTATGGCTGTTAGTATTTGCCTTATGTATTGAGGTGCTTCTGTGTTGGGTGCATAAATATTTACAATTGTTATATCTTCTTCGTTGATTGTTCCCTTGATCATTATGTAGTGTCCTTCTTTGTCTCTTGTAACATTCTGTATTTTAAAGTCTATTTTGTCTCATATGAGAATTGCTACTCCAGTTTTCTTTTGATTTCCATTTGCATGGAATATCTTTTTCCATCTCCTCACGTTCAGTCTGTATGTGTCCCCATGTCTGAAGTGGGTCTCTTCTACACAGCATATATTTGGGTCTTGTTTTTGTATCCATTCAGCCAGTCTATGTCTTTTGGTTAGAGCATTTAATCCATTTACATTTAAGGTAATTACTGATATGTATGTTCCTATTACCATTTTCTTAATTGTTTTGGGTTTGTTATTGTAGGTCTTTTCCTTCTCTTGTTTTTATTGCCTAGAGAAGTTCCTTTAGCATTTGTTGTAAAGCTGGTGTGGTGGTGCTGAATTCTCTTAGCTTTTGCTGGTCTGTAAGGTTTTAATTTCTCTGTTGAATCTGAATGAGAACCTTGCTGGGTAGAGTAATCTTGGCTGTAGGTTTTTCCCTTTCATCACTTTACATATGTCCTGCCACTCCCTTCTGGCTTGCAGAGTTTCTGCTGAAAGATCAGCTGTTAACCTTATGGGGATACCCTTGTATGTTATTTGTTGCAACCTTGCTGCTTTTAATATTTTTTCTTTATATTTAATTTTTGATAGTTTGATTAATATGTATCTTGGCATGTTTCTCCTTGGATTTATCCTATATGGGACTCTCTGTGCTTCCTGGATTTGACTATTTCCTTTACCATATTAGATACGCTTTCTATTATAATCTCTTCAAATATTTCTCAGTCCCTTACTTTTTCTCTTCTTCTTCTGGGACCCCTATAATTCGAATGTTGGTGCTTTTAATGTTGTCCCAGAGGTCTGTGAGACTGTCCTCAATTCTTTTCATTCTTTTTTCTTTATTCTGCTCTGCGGTAGTTATTTCCACTATTTTATCTTCCAAGTCACTTATCCATTCTTCTACCTTAGTTATTCTGCTATTGATTCCTTCTAGAGAATTTTTAATTTCATTTATTTGTTGTTCATCATTGTTTGTTTGCTCTTTAGTTCTTCTAGGTCCTTGTTAAATGTTTCTTGTATTTTCTCTGTTCTATTTCTAAGGTTTTAGACCATCTTTACTATCATTAGTCTGAATTCTTTTTCAGGTAGACTGCCTAGTTCCTCTTCATTTGTTTGGTCTGGTGGGTTTTTACTTTGCTCCTTCATCTGCTGCGTATTTCTCTGTCTTCCTATTTTGCTTAACTTACTGCATTTGGGGCCTCCTTTTCTCAGACTGCAGATTCGTAGTTCCCATTGTTTTTGTTTTCTGCCCCCAGTGGATAAGGTTGGTTCAGTGGGTTGTCTAGGCTCCCTGGTAGAGGGGGTTGGTGCCTGTGTTCTGGTGGATGAGACTGGATCTTGTCTTTCTGGTGGGCAGGACCATGTCCGGTGGTTTGTTTTGGAGGGCCTGTGAACTTATTATGATTTTAGGCAGTCTCTCTGCTAAGGGGTTGGCTTGTTTTCCTGTCTTGCTAGCTGTTTGGCATGGGGTGTCCAGCACTGGATCTTTCTGGTTGTTGAGTGGAGCTGGGTCCTAACGTTGAGATGGAGATCTCTGAGAGAGCCCTCACCAACTGATATTACGTGGAGCTGGGAGGTCTCTGGTGGACCAATTTCCTGAACTTGGCTCTCCCACCTCAGAGGCACAGGCCTGACACCCAGCTGGAGCACCAAGACCCTGTCAGCCACACAGCTCAGAAGAAAAGGGAGAAAAAAAGAAAGAAAGGAAAATAATAATAATAAAATAAAATGTAGTTATTAAAATAAAATTTAAAAATATTACTAAAATAAAAATGAAGAAGAGAGCAGCCAAACCAATAAACGAATCCACCAATGATAACAAGCGCAAAAACCTATACTAAGATAAACATAAAAATCAGAAACTAGTCAGTCGTATACAGCAAACCCCTAGTCTACAATTGCTTCCAAACTCCACCACCTCAATTTTGGGACAATTCATTGTTCAGGTATTCCACAGAATCAGGGTACATCAGTTGATTCTGGAGATTTAATCCACTGCTCCTGAGACTGCACAGAGAAATTTCCCTTTCTCTGTTCACACAGCTCCTGGGGTTCAGCTTTGGATTAGGCCCCGCCTCTGCATGTAGGTCACCTTCTGGCATCCGTTCTTCGCCCAGAGAGGAGGGGGTTAAAGAAACGGCTGATGAGGGGACTCTGGCTCACTCAGGCCGGGGGAGGGAGGGGGTACAGAATGCAGGGCGAGCCTGCAGTGGCAGATGCTAACATGACGTTGCACCAGCCTGAGGCGTGCTCTGTGTTCTCCCAGAGAAGTTGTCCCTGGATTAGGGGGTGCTGGCAGTGGCGGGCTGCAAAGACTCCTGGGAGGGGAGGTATGGATAGTGACCTGTGCTTGCACATAGGATTCTTGGTGGCTGCAAAAGCAGCCTTAGCATTTCATTCTCATGTCTGGTGTCTACGCTGACAGCCACGGCTCACGCCCGTCTCTGAAGCTCATTTAGGCAGTGTTCTGAATGTCCTCTCCTTGCGCACCCAAAAACAATGGTCTCTTGACATTTAGGCAGTTCCAGACTTTTTCCCGGACTCCCTCCCGGTTTGCCGTGGCGCACTATCCCCCTTCAGGCTGTGAAGCTGCCTGTGTTCATGCAGCCAACCCCAGTCATCTCCCCAGGATCTGACCTCCAAAGCCTGAGCCTCAGCTCCCAGCCCCCACCAGCCCCAGCGGGTGAGTAGACAAGCCTCTCAGTCTGGTGAGTGCTGGTCGGTGCTGACCCTCTGTGCAGGAATCTCTCCGCTTTGCTCCCTGCACCCCTGTTGCTGTACTCTCCTCCATGGCTCCAAAGCTTCCCCCCCCCACCCCCCGTTTCCACCAGTGAAGGGGCTTCCTAGTGTGTGGAAACTTTTCCTCCTTACAGCTCCATCCCAGAGGTGCAGGTCCCATCCCTATTCTTTTGTGTCTGTTTTTTCTTTTTCTTTTGCCCCACCCAGTTATGTGGAGAGTTTCTTGCCTTTTGGGAAGTCTGAGGTCTTCTGCCAGAGTTCAGTACGTGTTCTGTTGGACTTGTTCCACATGTAGATGTATTTTTTATGTATTTGTGGGGAGAAAGGTGATCTCTACATCTTACTCCTCTGCCATCTTGAAGGTCCTCCAACACATTGTATTTACACTACTGAAGATTTGCAATGAACCCTTACCTCTCAACTAGGGGGAAAAAGAAGTCCATCATTAAATAATCTGTGGGGCAATGCTATGTTTAACTATTCTCATTGTTTGATTTTAACTACCTGTTTGTATCAGGAAACTGATTCACATCCTCTGAATGCCATCTAAAATTACAACCTAAAATCTAAGTGTATTTGTTGTCAAACACTAAGTACCATTTAGGAAAAAAAGGAAAAGTTCCTGGCCATCGGTATCTTTGTCATTGCTTTAAACAGACTTTTCCTTTTTCTTATGAAGAATTTCAAATATCACCAGCTCTAGTAGCAGTCATAAAAGTTTACCTGTCGTGGTGAGCTCTGTTTCATGAACATTTCCAAAATTTGTACTTGCAAATCCAACATTAATCTGTCGGGAAAGAAATTAGATTCTGAGAAAACCAGACATCTGAAACTTTTCTCATTTTGCTTTTCGGAATATGCCTTATTTTTATCTTATAACTAGTGTTTCTATAGATTAAAACTTTAATAGGTCTGCTCTTAATTTATTGAATGAGTTATATATTCACATTGTTCAAAAATCTAAGGTCACGTTGATTCTTGTCATTCTAGCCAGTGGAGAGAGGAAAAGAGCAGATGTCCAGAGCCAGAGTTTCCCTCTTAATTAAGGAAGACAGAAGTTGTACACATCACTTCGGATTATACTTCAGTGCCAATAGCTTAGTCACATATGTACAACTACAGGAGCTTAGGGATATGGCTTTCCTGTGTGGGCAGCCAGGACCCAAATCAAATTCTATTACTGTGGAAGTAGAGAAGAATGATATTAATGGACATCTGGTAGCCTTCAACCACCAGAGAATGCCTATTCCCAAGTCACTGGAGCCTGTATAACTACAAAGCCTATGCTCTTTACATTTCATATCCAGATGTACTGGCAAGGAAATTATTTTATTGTGTCATCTTTATAAATATACTCTCTTCCCAGTAGCCCTTCACTAACTGAGGATTTAAAAAGAAAAGTTACCTGTTTTTAGTATACCATTTTTTTTTTTTTTTTAGTATACCGTTTGTTACTTTTGGAATACTGGATTTCCCTCCCACTAAGTTATAGTAGACATGAATTTTAGGTAGCAAGCATATAATAAAAGGATTTATTGAATTTGGAAATCACATTAACATAATAGTACAACTAGCCCATCCAAGCAAGAATCTCTGCTGTAGCAATTCTGGTAAGTGACTCCTTAATCATTGTCAAAGCATTACTTCTTTGAGGTAGAGCACACTCTATTCATGAGGCAGTCCATTCCTTTGTTGGATAGAGTCTGATTGAAATGTTCTTCCTTAATTAAACAAAAATCTCTTTCCCATTAATATTCACTCAATAGCTTTAGTTTATGCCTTCTAGAGCTTCACTGTTCTATATGACTGCCACTAGACTCATGTGACTATATAAATTTAAATTAAAATTAGTTAAAATTAAATAAAATTGAGAATTCTTCAGCCACACTATTGAGCACATTTAAAGTCTTAATAGCCCTATGTGGCTAGTGGCTACAATACCAGACACTGTAGAGAACATATTTGTTATTGCAGAAAGTTCTTTTGGACAGTAGTATATCCAGAGAAAAAGAAACTAAATCTATTATGATTATTAATTGCCCTTCTAACATCAAAAATACATTGTCTTTTTTTCTTTTTTTTG
The DNA here is from genome assembly GCF_005190385.1 of Monodon monoceros. NCBI lineage: Eukaryota > Metazoa > Chordata > Mammalia > Artiodactyla > Monodontidae > Monodon > Monodon monoceros. The sequence continues at coordinate 23,594,424 of NW_021703776.1, read as the reverse complement.
GAAACGTCAGCTTAAAAATCACTTTAATTCAATTAAAAATATCAACATCTTACTTTGTTTCATGCTCTATTTTGAGAATTCAGAATAAAGTAGTGGACAAAACAAAGATTCTTGTCCCCATGGAGGTTTCATTTTAAGAGAGAAAGATAACCAAAGACAGACAAATCAAATAAACAAAACAAAAGCCATAATAAATAAGTAAAATATGTAGTTTGTAAACTCTGATAAGTCCTATGGAAATAAAAAATGTAGGGGAAGGGGAGGGACGTGTAGGAATAGATGTGATTTGAAGTTTTAAATAGAGTCATCAGAATAGGCTTCACTGAGGTGGTATTTGAGCAAGGACTTGAAAGAGGTAAGGGAATTAGCCCTGTGACTGTTTTGGGGAAGAGTGTTCCAGGTAGAAAGAACAGCCAGGGCAAAGAGCACAGCAAAATAGTCATTGTGACTGGAGCAGAGTGAACAAGGAGGGGTATAATAGCAGATGAGGACATCACAGCAGTGTGAGGGAGGGTTGTACACAGCATTGTAGACCCTTATAAGCACTTTGTGGAGCCATTGTAGAGTTTTGAGAAGAGAAGTGAAGTTTTTTGACATAGTTTTTAAAAGCTAAATTCTGCTGTAACGTTGGGAATAGGCTTACAGCAGGGTATATACCCATATATATATAGTAAAGGTAAAACCATGAAGTTATATTTATTACTTTGCACAGTTTATAAAATTATTTCCTGACCCCTTATCATCATAATTTCCATTGTATTCTCTAGTTGGCATGATCCAGTTACAAGAGTCCTTCTTAAAATGTGGCTCCAAGAATAGAACACAATACCCCAAATAATGTGACAAGAGACGTATATAAGACAATTACATTTCATGATATAAACACTATTTTTCTAATGCTACATTTAAAGATTTTGTTAGATGTTTTTAATTAGTCACATCTCTTGAAGATTTTTTTTTTTTTTTTTTTTTTTTTTTTTTTGCGGTACGCGGGCCTCTCACTGTTGTGGCCTCTCCCGTTGCGGAGCACAAGTTCTGGACGCGCAGGGTCAGCAGCCATGGCTCACGGGCCCAGCCGCTCCACAGCATGTGTGATCTTCCCGGACCGGGGCACGAACCCGTGTCCCCTGCATCGGCAGGCGGACTCTCAACCACTGCGCCACCAGGGAAGCCCTCTTGAAGATTTTGATCGAATTAAATCCCTGATGATTTTTTTTGATTTATTAACAGAAGTTTCCTAAATCATGCAGTTTATTATTTTGAAATTAAATGCAAATCTTATGTTTATCCTTGTAAAGTTTATCTGTGTTTTTATTTTTTTCTTCCTTACACAGTGTATCCTAGTGTTTTTAGTTTAATGTTTAATATTAGCCATTTTATAGCTTTATTTAAACTTTAAATATAATAAGTATTAGTTCTATGCTTTCACTCATATTATCAACACATTTTTGTAAGACAAGGACAAGAGCAGAGCACTGTGTCATTCCATTGCCTGGAATTTCCATTTAGCTGGAAAGATGGTAACTTGGGTGAAAGAATAGAAAAAATACTCATTTTCCAAGTTAATACTGAAGCATTAATTAATTCTCATTTAGTACAATTCTAACAGTTTCTAAAATCACTATCTTTACTATGAATAAAGTTTACAGAGAACTTTTCAATATGCTTAAAATACCCATAAATTCCTATCCAGTCTGCCCTCAGGCATTACCTATGTGGTCCTATCTCCTATTTTTCATCCCTTTCTCTCTCTGCTCTTGCTACTCAGGGACTCCTTCATGTCCCTCATACTTACCAAGCATGCTCCCTCCTCAGGCCCCCTGCATATCCTGTTCCCTTGTGTCCATAATGCTGCTCCCTGACCAGATACCTGAATATATAACCCCAAAACTTCCTTTAAATGTATCCTGAAATTTCATTTCTTACAGAAGCCTTCACTCTCTACTTTATATAATATTGCAATAAGCCTTAATATTTCCTAGCCCCTTGCCCACTTTATTATTCTTCACATTAATTTACATTTTCTAACACAATAAACTATTATTTTGGCTACTGTCTTTCCCTTGCTATGGGATCATATGATCCATGAGAGAGGGGCTTCTGTTTCCTTTAGTTTACTGCTGTATTTCCAGCACTTAGAATTGTGCTTTGCACATAATATGCAATTAGTAAATATTTGTTGAATGAATAAATCATCCTATCTCCTGGGCCTATCCCCTTAAATAATTTGATTTGATTAGCTGATTGTGGAAATCCAAGAAGAAAAATCAGTAAAGAAAATCACTAAAACCTCATACAGTTTCTCAATGAAGCCAAAGAATCTACTTGTTCCAAAATTGCAACTGACTTGTCACCACCAGAATCCACCCTTGTTCACATAATAAACATTATGTGAATTAATCATGAATAAAATGAAAGATGATCTTCAAAACTTAATTTGACTGTAGATTTTAATATTGTTTACACATAAATATTTTATCAGTTATAAATGAGAACTGGAATTTATTTGATTTGTTTTCTTTCTTCTGTAGTTTACTTTATTTGGGATACTAAAGAGCACAGAACTAGGGTGTGAAAAATATAAAAATTGAAATATTATTTGGTATATAATTTAGTTAAACCACATTGAAAAAAAAACTTTTAAGAAAGCAATTTGATATTCATTGTTAATCTGACTGGAGCCTTGGTGGTAAAGCGTGTGGTGATGGGGAGAGCCTGCAATTGAGAATGAACAGGTCAGTTAACAGGTCAAAATATTTCAATAAATAAAATCCAGACAAGCTTTTTAGATAAATACCCACAATCTTGGTCTTTGGAGAGTTAACTAGTTACTTCCAAGAAAAATGTACCAGTCCCACTCATAAATTCCAAATTTGGTACAGAGATGATTTGGACAGAAACATGATTTGGTGCAAGTTAATCCTTCCTGTTTTGAACTTCAGACACTGGAAACTAAAACCCATTGTTTAATGATTTCTGAAGTCATATGACCAACGAAAACGTTTCTGCTCTAAATCTGTTTTTACTGATATTGGGTGGATATCTCCTGCATCCATTCATCAGGAATACTTACATTCCACATTCTGTTAACCTGGAAGTACAAATAGTTAGGTATGTCCAAATTTTAGGAAGTCCTAACTAAAGATTAAAATACTGGCATGGGGATTATTTTATTTCCAAGTTGGTTCTTTGTTTGCATTTTAATAATTTAAATATTTGGTTACTTCATTTTCAATAGAAAGAGTGGTAAAAAGAATGAGAATGACATGAATGAGCATAAAGAATTTCTGAATTTGATTATATATGCTTTCACTTAGTTCTTATTCATATGGGCAACATGAAAATCTCTTTTGAATAAACTAAAAAAATTTTTAACTAATAAAATTTTTTGACCTGTATTTGATAACTTTAATAAGGATGCAATGTGTGTAAACACATGTTGATGAATTGAGAATTAAATTAGAATAATGCATAGGTATTATCTTGTACCTTCAAATATACATTAATAGGATCCAGATCAAAGTATTTTAATTGATTGAAATCGTATGATTGAAACTACATTTGCAAAAGGAGCTCTTGAAAATGCTAATTTTAGTGATAGTCCTGTATCTGCATTACTGAAAACCTTAAAATGTATTCTTCTATTCCACACAGCAGTATTTTCACATTTTAACTATGGATTTTGAAGCACATAGATTCGATTAATTGCATTCAGACATATGTTCTTTTCTTCTAAGACATTACACCAAAGAAGTCAGAAAATGCATTAGGAAAGCCATACACGTCTTGATGCTTATCAATGCTATTAGAAAAAATAAAATTCTCTTTCCAAGCCTAAGGTTTTAAAAGTGATTTTCAGTTGGAAATCATATTTGTCTATTCTATCTTAAAGCAACTAAAATAGAATTTACAATTAAATTAAAGACTTCAATGGAACAATAAAAGGAAAAAAGCAATCTCACTGATAACAATAAACCAAAATAACCTGCTTAATAAAAGTTGTCAAAAATTATAAAAGAATATTTTGGAATAACGCATATATCCATTTGAAAGTTCGTCCTTAGAGAGCAGAGAATCTGCTACGTCTCAAGAGCTCGGTAAACATTTAGAGAATAAAAGAATGAGTAAATTAATGAAGTTTAAGGAACTTGATGTACTTTACAAATTCTCATCTTCTGTTCCCTCATAAATTAGTGGAAAGAGGATAAAATTGAAGTGCTATACACACCTTGGAAATCTAGTCCATTGGTCTATACAACAAAGAGAAATAAATCAAAAGGAGGTATGCAGCTTAACCTGAAAGGTTCACAATCATTCCGAAGTACAAAAGACAAAACTATAAACTGATGAAATAAACTACTGTATATTTTTAAAAATTAATTTATTAAATGAACATTTATTGAACATCTACACTACACAAGGCACAATAAAAATTCAGAGGAATTGTAAATATCTGTGGAAATAAAAAAAGGAAAGTCACAGTAAAAAACACTGAAAATTATTAACACATTATGAAGTAGTGAGCTTATCTTTTTAAAAGATTTTTTAAAGGATGACTGTACCATTAAAAGTTTAAAATTCTAATCACAATAACTTCCCTGTTCTATTTCTGTATTTACCACATTCTGAATTTCAGAAATTCAGTTTCCCACATAACCTGAAGGGAAGAATGATCTATCTACTTATCAGTACATTTAACATTATAAATTAATGATTTTTTTAAATATTTGCATCTCATTTGCTTTATTTTTTAAATCTTCCAAATTGTTTTTCAAAAAAGCTATACCCATTACCACTAGAAATCTGCAAGTTTATCCACATCCTCATTCGTACATGGTACTATCAGACTTTCAATTTTAGTCATTCTAATGGTTATGTGGAGGTATTTCACTGTGGTTTTGATTTGCATTCCTTTAGTTACTAATGAGGATGAGCATATTTTATTTGCTTATTTGTAATACATATTTTTTGGCTAAATATCTGTTCAGTCTTTGCCCGTGTACTAATTAGGTTGTCTGCCTTCGTGATATTGAGTTGGAAGAGGTTTTTGTTTATTTGTTTTTCTGTTGCACAAATTCTAGATACAAGTCCCTTATCAGAACTACTTTTTCAAAATATTTTGTCTCAGTCTGTGCTTTGACATCTCATTTTCTTAAATTTTATTTTATAGTTTGTAAGGTTATTTTGTCCTCTTTAAAAATTATTTGTCTAAATGAATGTCACTAGATTTTCTCCTATTTTTATCTAGACATTTTATAGTTTTGTTCTCAAATTTAGCTCTGTGATCTATTTCTGGATATTTTTTGTTAAAGTAACAAAATGGTGTAAGAGAAGCATCTGAGTTCTAGCACCATTTATTGAAAAGATTATCCTCTTCCACTGACTTGCCTTGGAAACTTGATCAAAATTCAATTGACCATATGCATGTATGGATTTTATTTTGTTAATCTGTATGTTTATCTTCATGCCAGTACAACACTATCTTGATTACTATAGCTTTATGTAAAAGCTTGAAGTCAGGTAGGTGAGATCCTTAAATTTTGTTCTGTAATTGATTTTTATATATTGACTTTGTATCCTGTGACATTGCTCAACTCAGTTATTAGTTCTAGTTGCCCTTTGTTAATTCTGTAGGATTTTCTACATAGATGATCATCTTGTCCACAAATAAAAACAGTTCTGTCTCTTCCTTTTCAATCCATTTCCTTTTAATTTTGTTTTTCTTGCTGTTTATTGCACTGGCTAAATCTCCAGTACAGAGTAGAATGGAAGAATACCCATCTTTACCTTGTTCCCAACTTACGGGGAGAGCAATCATGTTTTCACCTTTAAATATCATGTTAGCTTTAAAATTGTCATATTTGTCCTTTATCTAGATGCCTTATAGCAAGCTCCCTTTTATATCTCATTTACTGAGGCTTTTTAAATTATGAATGTTGAATTTTCACAAATGTACTTTTCCCTGCATCTGAGATGATCCTCTGGTTTATTTGTTTTATTAGTATAAATAATTACATGATACCAGGATAATATAACCCTGCAGAGACCACTCTGTGCAGTCATTGATCTCTCCAGGCAATAGTTACCAGCTTTTGGGGCGTGCTACTACTTTTAACTTCCATGACACAAAAAAATATACATCGTGTATTAACAGGAATTGTTATCAACTGATCGTGGTGTAATCTATATAAGTTGCTTTATCTTAAGATTTAGTTGGTACATTTAAAAACATGATTTTTACTTTAATTTTTATTATTTAAACAAACAAAAGAATAAAGAAAATTGTGCATTGACCCTCATATGGCCATCAGCCAGATTTAGCAATCATCAAAACTTTGCCTATTTGTTTCTTCTGTTAGTTTTCATCTTTTCCTTTTCCTTGCTGAATTTTTTTTTTTAAACATCTTTATTGGGGTATAATTGCTTTACAATGGTGTGTTAGTTTCTGCCTTATAACAAAGTGAATCAGTTATACATATACATATGTTCCCATATGTCTTCCCTCTTGCGTCTCCCTCCCTCCCACTCTCCCTATCCCACCCCTCCAGGCTGTCACAAAGCACCGAGCTAATATCCCTGTGCCTTGCGGCTGCTTTCCCCTAGCTATCTACCTTACTACGTTTGTTAGTGTGTATATGTCCATGACTCTCTCTCGCGCTGTCAAAGCTCACCCTTCCCCCTCCCCATATCCTCAAGTCCGTTCTCCAGTAGGTCTGCATCTTTATTCCTGTCTTACCCCTAGGTTCTTCATGACATTTTTTTTTCCTTAAATTCCATATATATGTGTTAGCATACGGTATTTGTCTTTTTCTGTCTGACTTACTTCACTCTGTATGACAGACTCTAGGTCTATCCATCTCATTACAAATAGCTCAATTTCATTTCTTTTTAAGGCTGAGTAATATTCCATTGTATATATGTGCCACATCTTCTTTATCCATTCATCCGATGATGGGCGCTTAGGTTGTTTCCATCTCCGGGCTATTGTAAATAGAGCTGCAATGAACATTTTCGTACATGACTCTTTTTGAATTTTGGTTTTCTCAGGGTATATGCCCAGTAGTGGGATTGCTGGGTCATATGGTAATTCTATTTGTAGTTTTTTAGGGAACCTCCATACTGTTCTCCATAGTGGCTGAACCAATTCACATTCCCACCGGCAGTGCAAGAGTGTTCCCTTTTCTCCACACACTCTCTAGCATTTACTGTTTCTATATTTTTTGATGATGGCCATTCTGACTGGTGTGAGATGATATCTCATTGTAGTTTTGATTTGCATTTCTCTAATGATTAATGATGTTGAGCATTCTTTCATGTGTTTGTTGGCATTCTGTATATCTTCTTTGCAGAAATGTCTATTTAGGTCTTCTGCCCATTTTTGGATTGGGTTGTTTGTTTTTTTGTTATTGAGCTGCATGAGCTGCTTGTAAATTTTGGAGATTAATCCTTTGTCAGTTGCTTCATTTGCAAATATTTTCTCCCATTCTGAGGGTTGTCTTTTGGTCTTGATTATGGTTTCCTTTGCTGTGCAAAAGCTTTGAAGTTTCATTAGGTCCCATTTGTTTATTTTTGTTTTTCCATTACTCTAGGAGGTGGGTCAGAAAGGATCTTGCTGTCATTTATGTCATAGAGTGTTCTGCCTATGTTTTCCTCTAAGAGCTTTATAGTTTCTGGCCTTACATTTAGGTCTTTAATCCATTTTGAGCTTATTTTTGTGTATGGTGTTACGGAGTGATCTAATCTCATACTTTTACATGTACCTGTCCAGTTTTCCCAGCACCATTTATTGAAGAGGCTGTCCTTTCTCCACTGTACATTCCTGCCACCTTTATCAAAGATAAGGTGTCCATATGTGCGTGGGTTTATCTCTGTTCATATGTGCGTGGGTTTATCTCTGGGCTTTCTATCCTGTTCCATTGATCTATCTTTCTGTTTTTGTGCCAGTACCATACTGTCTTGATTACTGTAGCTTTGTAGTATAGTCTGAAGTCAGGGAGCCTGATTCCTCCAGCTCCTTTTTTCGTTCTCAAGATTGCTTTGGCTATTCGGGGTCTTTTCTGTTTCCATACAAATTGCGAAATTTTTTGTTCTAGTTCTGTGAAAAATGCCAGTGGTAGTTTGGTAGGGATTGCATTGAATCTGTAGATTGCTTTGGGTAGTAGAGTCATTTTCACAATGTTGATTCTTCCCATCCAAGAACATGGTATATCTCTCCATCTATTTGTATCATCTTTAATTTCTTTCATCACTGTCTTATAATTTTCTGCATACAGGTCTTTCGTCTCCTTAGGTAGGTTTATTTCTAGATATTTTATTCTTTTCGTTGCAATGGTAAATGGGAGTGTTTTCTTGATTTCACTTTCAGATTTTTCATCAAGAGTATATAGGAATGCCAGAGATTTCTGTGCATTAATTTTGTATCCTGCTACTTTACCAAATTCATTGATTAGCTCTAGTAGTTTTCTGGTAGCATCTTTAGGATTCTCTATGTATAGTATCATGTCATCTGCAAACAGTGACAGCTTTACTTCTTCTTTTCCGATTTGGATTCCTTTTATTTCCTTTTCTTCTCTGATTGCTGTGGCTAAAACTTCCAAAACTATGTTGAATAAGAGTGGTGAGAGTGGGCAACCTTGTCTTGTTCCTGATCTTAGTGGAAATGCTTTCAGTTTTTCACCATTGAGGATGATGTTTGCTGTGGGCTTGTCATATATGGCCTTTATTATGTTGAGGAAAATTCCCTCTATGCCTACTTTCTGCAGGGTTTTTATCATAAATGGGTGTTGAATTTTGTCGAAAGCTTTCTCTGCATCTATTGAGATGATCATATGGTTTTTCTCCTTCAATTTGTTAATATGGTTTATCACATTGATAGATTTGCGTATATTGAAGAATCCTTGCATTCCTGGAATAAACCCCACTTGATCATGGTGTATGATCCGTTTAATGTGCTGTTGGATTCTGTTTGCTAGTATTTTGTTGAGGATGTTTGCATCTATGTTCATCAGTGATATTGGCCTGTAGTTTTCTTTCTTTGTGACATCCTTGTCTGGTTTTGGTATCAAGGTGATGGTGGCCTCGTAGAAGGAATTTGGGAGTGTTCCTCCCTCTGCTATATTTTGGAAGAGTTCAAGAAGGATAGGTGTTAGCTCTTCTCTAAACGTTTGATAGAATTCACCTGTGAAGCCATCTGGTCCTGGGCTTTTGTTTGTTGGAAGATTTTTAATCACAGTTTCAATTTCAGTGCTTGTGATTGGTCTGTTCATATTTTCTATTTCTTCCTGATTCAGTCTTGGCAGGTTGTGCATTTCTAAGAATTTGTCCATTTCTTCCAGATTGTCCATTTTATTGGCATAGAGTTGCTTGTAGTAATCTCTCATGATTTTTCTTATTTCTGCAGTGTCAGTTGTTACTTCTCCTTTTTCATTTCTAATTCTATTGATTTGAGTCTTCTCCCTTTTTTTCTTGATGAGTCTGGCTAGTGGTTTATCTATTTTGTTTATCTTCTCAAAGAACCAGCTTTTAGTTTTATTGATCTTTGCTATCATTTCCTTCATTTCTGATCTGATTTTTATGATTTCTTTCCTTCTGCTAGCTTTGGGGTTTTTTTGTTCTTCTTTCTCTAATTGCTTGAGGTGCAAGGTTAGGTTGTTTATTCGAGATGTTTCCTGCTTCTTAAGGTGGGCTTGTATTGCTATAAACTTCCCCCTTAGAACTGCTTTTGCTGCATCCCATAGGTTTTGGGTCGTTGTGTCTCCACTGTCATTTGTTTCTAGGTATTTTTTTATTTCCTCTTTGATTTCTTCAGTGATCACTTCATTATTAAGTAGTGTATTGTTTAGCCTCCATGTGTTTGTATTTTTTACAGATCTTTTCCTGTAATTGATATCTAGTCTCATGGCGTTGTGGTCAGAAAAGATACTTGATACAATTTCAATTTTCTTAAATTTACCAAGGCTTCATTTGTGACCCAAGATATGATCTATCCTGGAGAATGTTCCATGAGCACTTGAGAAAAATGTGTATTCTGTTGTTTTTGGATGGAGTGTCCTATAAATATCAAGTCCATCTTGTTTAATGTATCATTTAAAGCTTGTGTTTCCTTATTTATTTTCATTTTGGATGATCTGTCCATGGGTGAAAGTGGGGTGTTAAAGTCCCCTACTATGAATGTGTTACTGTCGATCTCCCCTTTTATGGCTGTTAGTATTTGCCTTATGTATTGAGGTGCTCCTATGTTGGGTGCATAAATATTTACAATTGTTATATCTTCTTCTTGGATCGATCCCTTGATCATTATGTAGTGTCCTTCTTTGTCTCTTTTAATAGTCCTTATTTTAAAGTCTATTTTGTCTGATATGAGAATTGCTACTCCAGCTTTCTTTTGGTTTCCATTTGCATGGAATATCTTTTTCCATCCCCTTACTTTCAGTCTGTATGTGTCTCTAGGTCTGAAGTGGGTGTCTTGTAGACAGCATATATAAGGGTCTTGTTTTTGTATCCATTCAGCCAATCTGTGTCTTTTGGTGGGAGCATTTAGTCCATTTACATTTAAGGTAATTATCGATATGTATGTTCCTATTCCCATTTTCTATATTGTTTTGGGTTCGTTATTATAGGTCTTTTCCTTCTCTTGTGTTTCTTGTCTAGAGAAGTTCCTTTAGCCTTTGTTGTAAAGCTGGTTTGGTGCTGCTGAACTCTCTCAGCTTTTGCTTGTCTGTAAAGGTTTTAATTTCTCCATCAAATCTGAATGAGATCCTTGCTGGGTAGAGTAATCTTGGTTGCAGGTTTTTCTCCTTCATCACTTTCAGTATGTCCTGCCACTCCCTTCTGGCTTGTAGGGTTTCTGCTGAGAGATCAGCTGTTAGCCTTATGGGGATTCCCTTGTGTGTTATTTGTTGTTTTTCCCTTGCTGCTTTTAATATGCTTTCTTTGTATTTAATTTTTGACAGTTTGATTAATATGTGTCTTGGCGTATTTCTCCTTGTATTTATCCTGTATGGGACTCTCTGTGCTTCCTGGACTTGATTAACTATTTCCTTTCCCATATTAGGGAAGTTTTCAACTATAATCTCTTCAAATATTTTCTCAGTCCCTTTCTTTTTCTCTTCTTCTGGAACCCCTATAATTCGAATGTTGGTGCATTTAATGTTGTCCCAGAGGTCTCTGAGACTGTCCTCAGTTCTTTTCATTCTTTTTTCTTTATTCTGCTCTGCAGTAGTTATTTCCACTATTTTATCTTCCAGGTCACTTATCCGTTCTTCTGCCTCAGTTATTCTGCTATTGATCCCATCTAGAGTACTTTTAATTTCATTTATTGCGTTGTTCATCGTTCCTTGTTTCATCTTTATTTCTTCTAGGTCCTTGTTAACTGTTTCTTGCATTTTGTCCATTCTACTTCCAAAATTTCAGATCATCCTTACTATCATTATTATGAATTCTTTTTCAGGTAGACTGCCTATTTCCTCTTCATTTGTTAGGTCTGGTGCATTTTTATCTTGCTCCTTCATCTGCTGTGTGTTTTTCTGTCTTCTCATTTTGCTTATCTTACTGTGTTTGGGGTCTCCTTTTTGCAGGCTGCACGTTCGTAGTTCCCGTTGTGTTTGATGTCTGTCTCCAGTGGCTAAGGTTGTTTCAGTGGGTTGTGTAGGCTTCCTAGTGGAGGGGACTAGTGCCTGTGTTGTGGTGGATGAGGCTGGATCTTGTCTCTCTAGTGGGCAGGTTCACATCTGGTGGTGTGTTTTGGGGTGTCTGTGGCCTTATTATGATTTTAGGCCGCCTCTCTGCTAATGGGTGGGGTTGTGTTCCTGTCTTTCTAGTTGTTTGGCATAGGTTGTCCAGCACTGTGGCTTGCTGGTCGTTGAGTGAAGCTGGGTGCTGGTGTTAAGATGGAGGTCTCTGGGAGATTTCTGCCGTTTAATATTATGTGGAGCTGGGAGGTCTCTCGTTGACCAGTGTCCTGAAGTTGGCTCTCCTACCTCAGAGGCAGAGCCCTGACTCCTGGCTGGAGCACCAAGAGCCTTTCATCCACACAGCTCAGAATAAAAGGGAGAAAAAGTAGAGAGAATTAGTAGAAGTATGAGGAAAGAAAGAAGGAAAGGAGGAAGGGAAGGAAGGAAGAAAGAAGCAAAGAAGGAAAGAAAGGAGGGAGGGAGGGAGGGAGGGAGGAAGGAAGGAGGGAAAGAAGGAAAAAAGACAGAAAGAAAGAAGATACAGTAAAAATAAAATAAAGTATAATATAGTTATTGAATTTAAAAATATTTAGAAAAAAAAGGGACGGCTAGAACCTTAGGACAAATGTTGGAAGCAAAGCTATACAGAGAAAATCTTACACAGAAGCATACACATACACCTTCACAAAAAGAGGTAAAGGGGGAAAAATCATAAATCTTGCTTTCAGAGACCACCTCCTCATTTTGGGGTGATTCGTTGTCTAAAGGAGGGAAGGAAGGAAGGAAAGAAAGAAAGAAAGAGCGAAGGTAAAGTATAATAAAGTTATTACAATTAAAATTAATTATTAAGAAAAAAATTATAAAAAAAAAAAACCATGGATGGATAGAGCCCTAGGACAAATGGTGGAAGCAAGACTATACAGACAAGATCTCACACAGAAGCATACACGTACACATTCACAAAAAGAGGAAAAGGGTAAAAAATCATAGATCTCGCTCCTAAAGTCCACCTCTTCAATTTGGGATCATTCCTTGTCTATTCAGGTATTCCACAGATGCAGGGTATATCAAGTTGATTGTGGAGCTTTAATCCGCTGCTTCTGAGGCTGCTGGGAGAGATTTCCCTTTCTCTTCTTTGTTCTCACAGCTCACAGGAGCTCAGCTTTGGATTTGGCCCTGCCTCTGCGTGTAGGTCGCTGGAGGGCGTCTGTTTTTTGCTCAGACAGGACGGGGTTAAAGGAGCCGCTGATTCGGGGGCTCCGGCTCACTCAGGCCGGGGGTGGGGGGGGGGAAGGAGGGGCACTGCGTGCGGGGCGGGCCTGCGGCGTCAGAGACGGCGTGACGTTGCGGCAGAGGCCGGCGTGACGTTGCACCAGCCTGAGGCCCGCCGTGCGTTCTCCCGGGGAAGTTGTCCCTGGATCCCGGGAACCTGGCAGTGGCGGGCTGCACAGGCTCCGCGGAAGAGGGGTGTGCACACAGGCCCCTTGGTGGCGGCAGCAGCAGCCTTAGCGTCTCCCGCCCGTCTCTGGGGTTCGCGCTTTTAGCCGCGGCTCGCGCCCGTCTCTGGAGTTCCTTTAAGCAGCGCTCTTAAACCCCTCTCCTCGTGCACCAGGAAACAAAGAGGGAAGAAAAAGTCTCTTGCCTCTTCAGCAGGTGCAGGCTTTTCCCCGAACTCCCTCCCGGCTAGTCGTGGTGCACTAACCCCTTCAGGCTATGTTCAAGCCGCCAACCCCAGTCCTCTCCCTGCGCTCCGTCCAAAACCGAAACCCGAGCCTCAGCTCGCAGCCCCGCCCGTCCCGGCGGGTGAGCAGACAAGCTTCTCGGGCTGGTGAGTGCCGGTCGGCACCGATCCTCTGTGCGGGAATCTCCCCGCTTTGCCCTCCGCACCCGTCGCTGTGCACTACTCCGCGGTGCCGAAGCTCCCCCCTCTGCCTGCCGCAGTCTCCGCCCGCGGAGGGGCTTCGTAGTGTGTGGAAACTTTTCCTCCTTCACAGCTCCCTCCCACTGGTGCAGGTGCTGTCCTTATCCTTTTGTCTCTGTTTTTTCTTTTTTTCTTTTGCCCTACCCAGATACGTGGGGAGTTTCTTGCCTTTTGGGAGGTCTGAGGTCTTCTGCCAGCCTTCAGTAGGTGTTCTGTAGGAGTTGTTCCACGTGTAGATGTATTTCTGGTGTATCCGTGGGGAGGAAGGCGATCTCTGCGTCTTACTCTTCCGCCATCTTCAAGGTCCCTCTTGCTGAATTATTTTAAGGGAAATTTAAAGCTGTTTTACTTCAAACCAATACATTTTAGTATGCATATCTAATCACATAAAAAATCATTTTAAAAGTGAGTAATTTCTTATATAATTAAAAAGAAATTATCACACCCAAGAAACTTAAAAATTACTCTTTAATATAATTTAATACCTTGCTTCTCAAAACGTAGTCTGCAAACAAAAAGCAGCAGAGGGCTTCCTTGGTGGCTCAGTGGTTAAGAATCCACCGGCTGATGTAGGGGACACAGGTTCGAGCCCTGGTCTGGGACAACCCCACATGCCGTGGAACAACTAAGCCTGTGTGCCACAACTACTGAGCCTGCTCTCTAGAGCCCGCGAGCCACAACTACTGAGCCCGCGTGACACAACTACTGAAGCCTGCGTGCCTAGAGCCCATGCTTTGCAACAAAAGAAGCCACCGCAATGAGAAGCCTGTGCACCGCAATGAAGAGTAGCCCCGCTCGCTGCAACTAGAGGAAAGCCCGCGCGCAGCAACGAAGACCCAATGCAGCCAAAAATAAAAAATTAATAAACAAAAATTAATTTAAAAAATTAATTAAAAAGAAGCAGCAGAATTTGGTAGCTTGTTAGAAATTCAGTATCTCAGCTTCACTGAAAACTGTTGAATCAGAAGCTTCATTTAAAAAGATCCCAAAGTGCTTATAATACATCTGAAAATTTGAAATCTAATGCTCAGATATGTAGTCACATTTCCCCAATTGCTTTAAAAATATATACTTTTTACATTTGGTTTGTTTGAAGAAGTTTCCAAACAATATTTACATGTGACATTGACTTTTTATGTCTCTTAAGTTATTTTATATATAGCATCCCCCTCCCATTTCTTTTCTGTCTTTTGCTTACTGAAAAAACTGAGAGTTAATTAGAATGCCCCCAAGTTTTTCTATTTGCATTTTTTGGTATCTTTAAAATTGTTCCCCTGCTCTCTGTATCTCTTATGACTTTAGATGAGCTTCAGAGGCTTGATTTGACTCAGGTTCAACTTAAATAAAATATGGGTGATTCTGTGTGCTTCATATTAATTACATTAGGAAGCACACAATGTGTTATTCCACCATTTTAAGTGATGCTAACACTAAAAACACAGATGGCAGAATTTCATTCTTTTTATGGCTGAACAATATTCCGTTGCATTTATATACCATTTCTTATTTATCCATTTATCTGTTGATGGACACTTAGGTTGCTTCAGTATCTTGGGTACTGTAAATAACACTACTAGGAATATTAAGGTGCCTGTATCTTTTTGAATGAGTGTTTTTATTTTCTTCAGGTATATATCCAGGAGTGGACTCGCTGGATTATATGTTAGTTCTATATTTGTTTTTTTTTAGGAACCTCCATACTGTTTTCCATTGTGGCTGCACTAATTTACATTCCCATCTACAGTGTACTAGGGTTCCCTTTCTCCACATCCTCACCAATAGTCATTATTTCTAGACTTTTTGATGATAGCCATTCTGACAGGTGTGAAGTGGTTCGTCATTGTGGTTTTGACTTACATTTCTCTGATGATTACCAATGTTGAGCATCTTTTCATGTGTATGTTGGCCATCTGTATGTCTTCTTTGCAAAAATATCTATTCAGGTCTGCCCATTTTTCAGTTGGGTTGTTGGCTTTTTTGATATTGAGTTGTATGAACTGTTGATATATCTTTGATAATCACCCCTTATTGGTCATATCATTTGCAAATATTTTCTTCATTCAATAGGTTGTTTTTTCTTTTTGGTGATTTCCTTTGCTGTGCTAAATCTTTTAAGTTTATTTAGGTCACATTTGTTAATTTTGCTTTTGTTTCCTTAGCCTTAGGTGCAGGCCCCAAAAAAATATTTCTCTGATTTATGTCAAAGAGTGCTCTAGGAGTCTTATGGTTTCTGTTTTTTAAGTCTTTAATCCATTTTGAGTTTATTTTTGTATATGGTGTGAGAAAATGTTCAAATTTCATTCTTTATATGTAGCTGTCCAGGTTTCCCAGCAGCACTTATTGAAGATACTATCTTTTCTCCATTGTATCTTTTTGCCTTTGTCAGAGATTGACTGTAGGTGTGTGGGTTTATTTCTGGTCTCTTTATTCTGTTCCATTGATCTATGTGTCTGTTTTTGTGCTTGTGCCATACTGTTTTTTGATTACTATACCTTAGTAGTATATTTTGATGTCAGGGAATGTGTTACCTCCAGCTCTGTTCTTTTTTCTCAAGATTGCTTTGACACTTTGGGGTCTTTTGTGGTTCCATCTTAGGATTATTTCTTCTAGTTCTGTGAAAAATGTCATGGGTATTTTGATAGGGATTGCATTAAATCTGTAGATTGATTTGAGTAGTATGGTCGCTTTAACAATATTAATTCTTCCAATCCACGAACATGGGATATCTTTCCATTTATTTGTATCATCTTCAATTTCCTTCATCAGTGTCTTGTAGTTTTCAGAGTATAGGTCTTTCACATCCTTGGTTAAATTTATTCCTAGGTATTTAGTTGCTGATTTTAAGAGTAAGGAATTGATGTCAAGTTATTTCCAGTGGTTTACAGTGAGTTTCTCTACCCCTTCCTATCTTTTTTTACCTTTCTGTTTTTCTTTCACTCATTCTCTCTCTACAGTTTTGAGTGCTGTGTACAATTACCATTAATCATTCTTTTTGATGTTAAAATTATCCAATATTTGGAAAATATGAGCTCTTTTATATTGATCTCCATGTTGTTTCACACAAAATAACAATTGATAAATACTTGATTGCCCACTGAAATTCTCCAGGTTCATTATATATTTTCTGTTTCAGGCTGAAATCAGTATTCTTTGCAAAATCCATAGTTCCTTTTAATGGGGAATCATATCTGAGGGCCATATCATGGATGAGTAGTGTTTATTCTTATTGGGTTGTCATTGCTTGTAGGTATTTTCAGTGACCATATTTTGGAAATAATAGTAATAGTAATAATAGTTATATAATTATATATTATAATATAATTGTTATCCTAGTGCTAATTTTAAAATTTTAAATACTGCTTTTAATTGAGATAATATTCACATATAATTAAATAACATTAAATAAATACACATGTGGAAACTCTGGTTCTGGTAATATGGCTATCTAAGGTCCCAGGCTGACCCACCGTAAAATGTTGTATAAAAATCTTCTTAAATTCACCCACGAGCTGGCAAAAATGTAAGGATTCAGATCACAATTAAAGGGGCACTAAATTTGCCTTATCCTGAGAAATTTTTTCTGAATCAGGTTTTGCAAACTTGTGGAAATTGGGTGGGACAAGAATTCAGTTTCAGAGCCTGAGGTGATGGATAGAGTTGAAGACTTCTGTAAAGCCCAACCCACCAAAAATCTTCACCTGATTTGTAAGAATGAGCTAGAAATCCCCTTCCCCAAACTGAGTGCTACTAGCCAACAGACTGCACAAAAGATAAAAAAAAAATCACTTGTGAGAATTTGATTTGTAACCATAAGTTAGATATTATACAAGTTGACAGCCTGAGTTCAAAATAATGTGGTCCAAAAACCACTTAAGCCAAGAATTTAGTTTAAAATATCCTAGATCAGTGCTCCCAGTTGACTGACAAAAGTAAATACAAATACTCTCTGAAAGAATCCACCTTCATCCCAGGCTTAAAGTATTTCCATAGATAAGATTCCAACTAGCATTTATACTCAAAAGTAACAATACATACAAAGATCATCATGAGCAAGAATCGGAAACAAAATATATAGCTGAATTATACTAATGTGTTTATGTGTGTATATATAATTTACTATAGGGTAAACAAATACAAAGGACCTAGAATTAAACCTAACAAAATATGTGCATAATATTTGTACATATTGTATAAAGCTATAATGAAACATTTGAGAGACCTACCTAATGGAGAAATATATCACGTTCATGGATTGGAAGATTCAATATTATAAAGATCTCATTTTACCCACTTTGATCTACAAAGTCACTGTAATCCCAATCAAGATCAAAAGAGTCTTTTTGGTAGGACTTAGATGTAAATTCTAAAATATATGTGGAAATTTAAAAGGTCGAGGAAAGCCAAGACAATCCTGTAATAGGAGAAAACTGTGGCTGAATTTGCTTGCCAGATACCAAGACTTAATTTGAAACTGTGATAATTAAGACAATGAATAGTGTTAATAACAGAATAGAATATAGTACCCTAAAATGGATACAAATATAGAAACTTGATTTTTGACAGAGCTGAAGTTGAAAATTATTGTGCTTGGACAATTGGTCATCCATATGTTAGTAAAATCTTTGACAGCATGTTTTCTTTAAAAATGTCTTTTTCTTTTATTGCATAATCAGCTCACCTGAAATATGCATGGGAGATAAGGTCAATGACAATGTCCAAAAGCTATAAAATAAGTGATCGGATTTCCAGAGGGTGTAATAGTTTTAGACATAAAGAAAACTTAAGTGAAGTAAATGTTAAACTCTATCCAGTTGAGAATAATAGAAATTATAATTTGTTTACCCTAAATAGAAGGAAAAAGTGGGGTCAAATCCAATAATTTGAATGAAAAATCAGAGACCTTATGTAAAAATTACTTCATTCAAAGACAAATGACTCAAAGACTATAACATGTCTTACCCAACTCAAACCAGGCAGTAAGTGGACAGCAAGGATTAGATTTTTGCATTTTCTAATTCTCATGTAAATTCTTTCCAGCACAACACAACATCCGTAGGAGGTTAAATCATAGAACAACAGAGATAAATGATGGTGGCATATTAGAAAGTTTCAAATGAATTGTACAGGAAACAAATATATAGAAGTTGATAAAAGAATAGATTTACTTTCATGAAAGACTTGAAGAAAAGTGTTTATAAATTATGTAAAATAAGGATTTGATTAAGTAATACCAAGCTGTAAACGAGTGAATAAGAAATGGAATGACTGAGTCATAATTTTACTCTATCATGAGTATGTAAGTCACCAATGAGTCAGCAGCCTCCACACGTACAAATCATAATAGTAAACAAATTTTACATCTGGAAAAAAATCCTTTCTCTCTTGGCTTTCCCAATTGTTGCTATTTATAGATTTAGGGCTTTTATTTGAGATATATTTATAAATTTCTACAGTGTCTCTAAAATATATAGTAATTTATGGCTAATATCCAATTATTAGAGCATGAATAGATGCAGTCTTCATAGTTAAAACATTATAGTAATATGAAAATCTATATACTAGATATTTTTCAGAATTAAAACATTTATTCCACAATTTTAAAATAACTTTTCTCATTGAAAATATTTAAAGTTTATGAAACCAAATTTTTTAAAAATTGAACCCTATTTTTTAGGAAAGTGCAGCCCTGATGCAGAAAATAGACACATAGATAAGTTCTCTCCTACCCTTTAAAACATCTGAATATTGTCCTGTCCAACTCTAAAAATGAATCAGTGGTTCGATTTACATTTAATTTGATATTAGATCTAATCCTGAAAAATTAATACCAAAAATAGAGAATACAGGTTTCATTTTTTGAATTCACAAATATAATTTCAGCTGAAAGTGATTTACAGTATTTTAAAATCATTTTAATAAGTCTCTTTTCATTGTCCTAATCTTCTTGGCAATAGCCAGCTGTTTATTGATGCCCCTTGGCAGAATAAAAGTGAAATAGTCTGTCCAGTGGTAACAGTTCCTGAACCCCATGATCTGCAACATCTCAACTTCTGGAACATTCTTATTGTCATTGAAGCTTTCACTATACATCTATTTCTTGGCTCTGCCCTAGCTGGAAAACTAGGGAATAATAATATTTCAGGTTTTCCAATGATTACAAAAGAAATTCCTGTATACTGCAATCAGTATATCCTTTCCATTCTAAATACTAAGCAACTATATATTGATAAGTTTTTTGCCATTTTATATTATAATGTGATCTGTTCTCAGACTCTGAACAACTGTGATTTTTTTTTTCCATTTCAATTATTCTTTCAGAAATAAGAAGAACCATTCCATTGGTGTAGTGCCTTTGGGCTCCCTATCTAAAGAATTTCACACATATAGCAAATATATTTTTCCTGTTCTCTTATGGCTTTTATTAAAGCTTATGCAATGCTTGTTAAATCACTTAGATTCTGACACTCAAAACAATGTGTAACTCTTGAATGATCAAAACCAATTTGCTGGGAATTTCCCCATGGCTACAATAGGGTAACTTTGGCTGACTAACACTCCTAGAGAGAAGAACTAGAAAAAAACAGCTAAAACTACAAAGTGGGAGGGGATTTGTTTGAAGTCCTTGGAGAGTTGCTGAAGCTATCAGGACTAAAGGGGCCAAAATCCCAGAGAAGTGAACCACAGTGAGATGAGCTAACATTCTGTGAGCAGATTTCATTCTCTGAGCATTTGCTGATTCTTGGAATGGGGAGAGAGACTGAGAATTCAGGCAGAAGACATCAGTTAAAAGAAAAAGAAAACAGTTTTGGTTAACACATGAGGTATGTAGGGAACCATATGGGATTGAAAGACAAAAACTGGAGTGAGTCATCCAGAATTTAAGAAGCAAAATCTAAGAGTGAGGGAGGCAAAGAGAATTGGCATTACTTAACACTTAACAGTGTTCCTTCTTGAAGCATTTGTTCAATTCTATGCACAAAGAAAAAGTCTAAAAAACTAAGCATAAAGGAGAAACTATTTAAAAACTGAGAGTATTTGGAAGTGTTTTAGTGCCAAGAAAATAAGAATTGAAATTAAGGATCTTAAGGAGAACAGACTCTAATAAGTATCCTAGGCTCTAAGGTAATGCCTCAAAGAACAATGGGAGTACTGGATAAAACAGAGATAAACTGAGCCATCTAAAAACTGCAATCCAGCTACATAAACGAAGCCCTGATTTACTGTGATCTTTCTCTCAACTCAGGGTCTCCACCAAACGGTAGTCTAAACCCTTTCTGAAGCTAATAGCACCACCCTGAGCTCCTACAACATTTTTAAAGAATTCTGGCTTTCAATCAGAAACAGACGTACAGATCACTTATGAAAGTTGGCAGCCACAGATTTTATTAATATGGTTTTAAAAATAGGTAGAAATCTAGTTCTGTAAGCAGAATACCTGAGAAAAGAACCAAATGGAAAGTGTAAAACTAAAAACTGCAGTAATCAAAACTAAGAACTGAATTGTTGATTTTAACATCCTGTTAGACACAGCAAAAAGTAGGATTAGTAAACAGAAATATAGATCTGTAGAAAATATTCAAGCTGAAGCACAGGGATTCAAAGGAAGCACAGAAAATTCAAGAGAAGTACAGAAGAAGGAGGAAGAGGAGGATAAAGTGAGGGGAGGAAGGGGAAGAAAGGGAGAGAAAAGAACACTGAAGAAATATGGGACATTGTAAAAAGAAAAAAGGATCTATCATATGTTTAGAGTCCCAAAAACTGAAAAGAGAACTTAAAGCAAATATATATACATATATATATATGTATATGTATTTGAAATACTAATATCTAAGCATTTTTTAAAACTGGCAAAGTAATTAAGCCAATGATCCAAAAGTACCATACACCTCAAGCAAGATAAATTCACCACATTAAGAAAGAGGAGAGGGACTTTCCTGGCCATCCAATGGTTAAGACTCAGTGCTTCCAATGCAGGGGGCACGGGTTCAATCCCTGGTTGGGGAACTAAGATCCCGCATGCCACACAGTGTGGATAAATAAATAAATAAATAAATAAATAAATAAATAAATAAATAAATAAATAAA